>NC_133405.1:135451812-135752460 GCF_047511655.1 Castor canadensis
CTTATTAGGATGGCAGTAGAGTGAAAGGGGTTCTAGAGGGTCCCGCTGGGGTGGCTCCCTCTTGCTTGTTCAGCATGATCAGAAAGTGCTGGAAAGGAACAAGGGCAGAGGATAGCAACTGGGGTGTTGAGTTAGGCTCAGGGCTGTGCTAGTTGATGAGCTGGATTTTCTTAGGAATTTTTGAAATGACAAAGGACTGGCTGAATCTATACTCCTTAGTTCTCCTTCTGTAGGCATGTGAGCCAGGAGAAAGACTAAAAATGTGGAAAGAAACAGCACTGGCTGCCAAGTCTCGGTGTGGGGATCGCTGGATAGGTGCTTCATGAAGACTAACCCAACCTCTCTCGAGTCCTGGTACTGGAGTTGCCAGCTAAAATACAGGGCATCCTGGTAAATTTGAATTTCAAATAAATAATGGACTTTTAAAGTATAAGTAACTCTCAACTATTGCATGCAACATACTTATACTAAAAAATCCATCATTTCTTTGAAATTCAAATTTAATTGATCTTCCTATATTTTTATTTGCTAAACCAGTCAACCCTACTTTGTTCCTTGACTGACACTGGGGATAATAAGAACTAGCTGAAGGGGTTTTGCAACTGTTGACTGAGACAATGTATTTAAAGTGCAAAACACCCAACTAGATCATAGGTTTGTTCATCTCTTCCTATACTCTCGGCCACAGATACCATGATTTAACATTATAACAGTTTCTAAGCAGAGACAAGGATAAAAGATGACAAAAAGGAGGAAGGCAGAAAGACAATAACAGACAAAAACTAGGAAAGAAAAAGACAAGGACTGGGGCATAGCTCAAGTGGTAGAGTACTTACACATGAGGCCAAGTTCAAACCCCTGTACTGCAGAAAAACCAAAAAGGCAAATGAAAAAGGAATAAAAGATGGATGGGAGGGAGGGAGGGAGGAGGGGAGGAAGGGAAAGAGACTGAAACCCAGAGGGAGAAGAGCAGGAAAGGGAGGAGGGAGGGCACGATGTTGAGTGAGCCCTGGCGCCATACCAGCAGTTCTTCCTGCAGCTGTGGGTTCACTGAACACACATATAACTGAAGTGACTTCAATGTCAACATGCTGGAATGCACAGGGATTCTGAACACTTCATTAAACACCAGCGGAGCTTGGAATTCCAGAGCCTTCGAGCAGTAGGTGTTGGGAGTGCCAGAGTCGAGCGGGGGCAAGTAGACACGAATGTGGCTGGGAGAAGGGGGAGGAAAAACATTGGCAGGCAGCATGGACTGATGCACTTATTGATGTGATCCCGTGTGCACCCATGAGTGTCACCCTCTTTAGGTGTTCATGAGGCAAATTTTTCTTGCCAAGAGAAAGACTTGGTGGTCACTCCTAAAGACCGGAGGCTCCAAGGCTCTGCTGGACACTGTGTTTTAGCAGGAGCGTATTGGCCCTGCCTTCACAATTCTGCCTGCCAACTTGCCAACCAATCACTCACAGGGGCCACCACCATGTCGCCTGCACATTCCACCCCCTGCCCAGAATTTGACCCATAGCAGGGTGGTCTCCAACATTTGGGACCACTGTAACATGCATTAGCAGGGTGAACAGAATCCCAGAGTGGATCCTTAGGCACTTATACCAGGTTGCTTCTCAGGCCTTTAGAAGACTGGTTCACAAAGACAACTCATAGAAGGGGGTCCAACTTGGACCTGAATGGACCACTAATGGTGCAGTCATTCACCTCACTAAGTGGGACCCACTATCAGGCACCCACCTAGGGCCATGGAGCATACAGAGCAAGGCAGCAGTCTCACAATAGAAGTCAATGTTACCAGGTGACTGCCAAGTGTTGATGCCAACTGAGATTTCCTGCTCCTCTCCTTAACCAAGGAATCCTTGATCCCAACTCCAGGGAGCTCAAAGGGCCAAGTGGACCCATATTATCACCACCCATCCCTGGGACACAGGACAGTTTTAAGCCCCAGTACTGCCAATGACAGGTACTTCCTTGGCCTCAACACAGTGCATAACCTGACTGGTACCATTAACTTCATCTGCCTCAACTAATTAACTAGCCTCTTTTTAAAACTTATAATCCTTTATACTTCAGATAGACATTCCTTGGTGTTTTACTATATATTTAGGTTTCCAAACTGTCTTTCCCATCCCCAAACTTCCAAGCGGAATAGGTTGCTGAGCTGCGTTGTGTGGAGGGCCCAAGGGAGGTCACTGGTAGCAGTACAGGGTTCTCATGTCTCTAAGCCCTGGAACTTACATCTTGCAGTCTTCCTTCATCAGCAGCCCGGCAAAGTTTCTCAGCTGCAGCACGTGCACAAGGAGACATTCACTGGCACTGTCATGCCTAGAAAATAAAGCCCAAGTTTGTGCACCACAAATTACCCAAGGAGGAAAATTTCTCTGACTGGACTGCAGAGGTAGCCACCAACTGAGGGCCTTTTTTCCCCTACCCTACCTGCAGGGGTCATGTGCCATGTCTGGAGACATTTTTATTGCCACAACTGGAGGAAAAGGGTGCCATCGTGCCCAGTGGGTAGAGGCCAGGGATGTTGAACAACCTACAGTGCACAAGACAGTCCCCAGAGCAAAGAAGAGTCTGGTTCCAAATGTCAACAGTCCTGGGAAACCAGGACCAGAATAACAAGAGTAAGCAAAATAAGACAGCAGAGATCTGAACATCCTGCCCTGCCAGTGTGAACACTATGGCTACTGCCTTTATTGAAACTAATTAGAAGCCAAAAAGTGCTGTGCTGCAAACAACCTGCTGACTCTGGGGATGAGGGAAGGACTCTGGTATCTGTGCCACAATGAACACAATCAACTCCTAGCAGAAATGTATGAAATGTCCTCATTTCACCGAACTTCTCAGGGGCTTTTGAGTACCCCTGTGTTGTGGCCCTCAACTTCTCAACTCCCTAAGGTGACATTGATACTAAAAGACAGCAGTGCAGCCCCTTTCCTCTCTTACTCCTTCCCTCTACCTGTCAACTCACCTGACACCAGCCAAATTGGGACAGGGCTATCAAGGATGGGAGGGGCAGCCTCCAGGTCATGGGTCCCTTCACCTCTTGTAGCTTGTGTGTAGAAGTGAGAGGACCCACCAGACAAGCCCTAATCCAGAAGGCATCTTTAAGGCTGAAGAGGACTAGATGTATCAAGGGTGGGGGAGCAGCACTCAAGTGGGCCCCAATCTATAGGGCATTTTTAACAACAGGGAAGGTGGCTCTGTACTCACAGAAATCCCACGTGGATCTGGGGATCGTTGTTACTGCACGTGTCTCCGAAAGCAGACTCTTCAGCATCTTCATTCCTAAACATAATGAGAAATTCACTGGGGTTTATTCCAAAGGGAAGTGCTCACTGCAGTTTGTGCAGAAGCACTCTCATGCTGAGAGTGACTCTTAGGAGCTTCATCAAATTGTGACATAAATAAGACAATTCATTAAGTGGCCAAAATGGCATGGCAGGTCCCTAGGATCCAAGCCATACTCATGGATACTTGCTCACAAACTGCTGTTTCTTATTTATGTTCTTTTTGGTTTAGAAAATAACTGCAAACCTTTCAAAACCTCAGGGCAATGTTCAAAAATGAAATCTAAAAACATTCAATCAAAACAAAGCACAGAATTCCAAAAAGATATTTTTTTAATTGCAAGGGATTCCTATATCTAAGGACAGAAGGAAGAAATTCATTTCTAAGGAATGTCTTTTTCAGAAAAGTAGGTCCCTCTTGTGTACACGATTCTCCTTTTTGAACTCTACAGAACTTATGCCTTAAATCCATGGGTCCAGGGAAAAAGAAGCTATCCTAGAACAATGGAATGAGAACCAGCTTCCAAATGTTACACATAAGTCAGAAGAATTTTCTTTGCAAGACTCTAAGGCCCAACTTCCTTAGAAAATGGAAAAAAGTGAGGAAAATATTCCACACTTGGATATACAAAGTTTCAATATATAAAAGTTTCAGAAATGACCCTAGCCTTGTGTGCACATATGAATAATAAAATAAAATAAAAATAAATAAGTAAAAGTTTCAGTATATCCTGTTATGTGTAACACTAATGCTTCAGCTTAGGGAAAAGGAAATATAAGATCGGCTCCTAACCTTTTGGTTAGAGGTTCAAATACCCCACTATCGCTGGCCAGTGAGTAATCAGACAAGCATGCAGAGACTCGGCGTGCTCTCCTCTCCAACCTCTTTGCACTGTCTTCCCGGAGAGTCACTGCTGCAAACAACGAACACACTTGGGTTAAGAGATGACAGCACAGGAGACCAGGACCACTATGGAAAAGCACTACAAAGTTACTAAGTGCTCCAGAGACAATGACATGATATATACATGCGCATTAACACTGCGCACAATTGTCTTTAACACTGAAAAAATAAAAGAAACAGATTTCTGGCTAGTAATTGTGGGGTTTTATGTTTGTTTAGAGAGAGGGTCTCACAGTGTAGCCCAGGCTGGCCTCCAACTATTGATCTTCCTGTGTCAGCCTCCCAAGTGATGGGTTTACAGGCATGCACCACCATGCCCAGCTTTGGCTACTTCTTTAAATATTCTTAAGCTTTCTAGAAAGACACTTGGATTCACACATCTCTCTTCAGTCCCTTAATGAGCACACAGAACATAAGATGAAGGTGAGAAGCACCTTCAAATTGCACCACAAGAAAGATAGTTTTCATTTCCCTTTTTTTATGCTATTTGGTATTTTCCATTTTTTATAAAATAAACATATGTAATACTGCTTTTATAGTTAGAAAAAAATTAATTATCCAAATGAACCCTAGCAAAGTTAGTGACCTTCAAAGCAAAGGACACAGCTAAAAACAGCCTCATCCTTTGTAAACACCTCCTGGGAATCCTGTGCTTCATGGAGAACGCTGGAGCTTACCTAGGTTCAGCGCTTCAACTGCAGTGTATCCCAGCCACCCTGGTCCACAGTGGCTTCTAGATTCACTTTCCTGGTTTAGAATACTACCACTTCTGACATGTCATCTTTGTTTCAAGTATGTTTCAAATAGATGTGTTTTAATCAAGAATGACTGCATGTTTCTTTTCTAACATTTCCTTAACTGCTTTTACCCGTTCCCTCACAGCAGTAACTTCCTTCGAACAAAACCAATAAAAATAAGCACATAATCCTTCTATGTTAAATGTGATTATGTACACAGGAACTTCATTGTTTTCTAGAGGGGTATACTTGGTTAGAATACAGAATAAAATATGAAGCCCCAAACTGAGCACTGCTCTGACATCACAATGCCTCTTGTTAATGATACAAGTCCCTCTGGTGTCTCTATACTTTCCTTTGGCTATCTAAGCTCCACAAATTGAAAATCTTGACATCAGTGCATCCCTAAGTTGAGGGAAATGATGAGTCCAAAGATGACCATCTCTCATTTCAACCAAGTTATTATTCACACCTATTAAGCAAAAACACATTAAAGAGTACACGAAACAAATCAAATGAAGCCATGGTCATTGGTCTCTCAATGTCAACTGAAGACAAAAACTAGTCTTCCAAAGTTCTGCAATATGAAGCCTGGGGTAATGTTATCTGTGCCTGCCCTGGTCAGCCAGCAACAGAAGCTGGCTCCACCCTGGAGTGGTCAGAGGTACCAACTCTCAAACTATTGCCAGGACTCGCATCGTCCCAGTCTTTCCTTCATCCCTGCCACATGAAAGAACCTCAAACCTCTGTCCCTGACTGCAGATGGAACTCAGGTGTGTGGATCTTCTCACTGCACATCTCTAACAAGTAAAACCCACCATATGTCCATTCCCAGCCCTGACACCCTCTGGAAATACTTCCTAGATACAGCTTTGAATCGTTTTAAGGTAACAGTCCCAGGTAACAATCCTAGGCCCTTCTAGGAGTCCTGTCCTACGGTGCAATTCTGACCAAATTTCTCTCTCATCATTGCAATGGAAATCCACAAAGAGAGAAGGGAAATTAAGGAACTAATCTTCATGGAGCCCAGGCTTAGTCAGTAAATTCAGAGCAATTAGATGAAGAAGTGGCCGGAAGAAAAAACCCATAGCAATTATCCTGGGTCAGAGAAAAAAAACATAGCAATACCCCATACTACATACTGGAGATGTCCATTCTTGGGTTTCAAGGCAACATGGTTGATCATGGAATGCAATGCCAACAAAGCAAGGAAAAAAAATCTTCTACGTGTTCATTAAAAAAATCTCTGACCTTTTCATCATAAAAGAGACAGACAGACAGACGCTAAAACCTAATGACATCGACTTTCCTTGATAAAAAGGAAGGAAATACAATGAAAACCACATTGTAGCCAAAGCTTCCATCTTACTATTAAAATAATATTGCCATTGAATTCTGGAGGAAAAAAATACACACAGGGAGTAAATACTGAAAGCTTTTCGAAAAGTTCTTCAATGACTTATTAATAGTAGCCACCATGAACATTAAACATAGTAACAATCCATAAACTACCCCACACCCATCCTACACATGGATTCACCCAACAAAGGAGTGCCTGAAGCCTGAGCAACAAAGGGGAACAAGGATAATTCCAAAGCCACTTACAGTGAATGTTTCTGTGGAGCCGCATGAGAAAAGAGATAAAAAAAAAGCACAACGTGAAAAATTGCAGGATTTAAGCCAACAATTTCAAACAGAGTGTGAATATAATAAAAGCATCAACAGATAAGCAAAGTCAAGATTTTTATGGATTTTAACTAGCAAATACTAACAGGTGAATCAAAATAGAAAGGCATTCCAAAATAATGACATATTTGACTTTCAAAATGCAGGGAATACAACTGTAAAAAATTGCAAAAAAATATTCAAGATTACAGTCTATTGCCCCACTCCTCTGTCCCGCCTTCTGTCCATCTGACTAATTTAAAACACAATGGAAGAAATCACTGCCTTGTGGGGTTAGGCAATTTAGATTTTTATCTTACTACAACTTGCCCGGGGGCAAACTTTGTACTGTCCCTAGCAAGACTGAAATGGTGAAGGGAAATGCATGACCCTGGGCACTCATGGGAGAAGGGTAATCTGATGAGCACCAACCTCCATCTTTATGAAGCTATGACAAATTCTGGGCTCAGGAGTTCCCAAAGCACCAAGGGAAGCAAGGCGTGCCTCTGTGTCCATGCCTGAAGCTGGTTATCTACCCAGAAGGACCTTGAACCCACTAGGTCAATTTTTTGCAAGTTTCTTTAGGATACAAGTCAGCTGACAATGTCATGCAGGAATTCACCATCAGGTGGCAGTATCCAAACACAGATTAAGTAAGTATCTTCCATTCTAAATTGTTCAAACATGACAATGTGACAATGTCTGACACACAGGGAAAAGGATCAGAAATTAGGTCAACTCTTCTCCATCCCACTCTGTCTTTTCCCTGGCCCAAGGGGACCCCTGTGTGGAATTTCTGCATAACCAACCTTTACAGAAGTTGGTAAACTGGGAAGAGGGAGACAGATGAAAAGTAATTTAAGCAATGACTGAGGTACAATGCAGGCCGTATTGTGTCTTTTCATTTCTGAGTGGGGGAAACAAATGGAGCAATGAACCTGTGATTGTAAAGGAGAGCAAAGGAAATGAAAGCTACCTCTATAGTGAGTTACAGAAACAATGTCTCTGGGGATATAAAAGTATGTTTGCAAACAAAGCGGAGAAGACATCGAAAGAGCAGATGCCAAAAAGCCATGGGGTAGCCCAGCCCAGAATATAATGATCTCTGGTTAAACATATAAATGCTGACAGACTACTATTTTATAGACAGGCCTCTCTGAAGATCAGCTGACCTTTCCATCCATCAATTGATCTATTTCAAAGGTAACAGAATGGTGGTGAATGGAACAGACCATAAAAACCATCTTGTTCCAAGGGTAGAGAAGGTGAGACAGCTCTAGGTCACACAGCTAGAAGTCAACAATGCAGGGAACAGAATCCTGGTTTCCAGGCTGCTAGTCTGAAGCTATTTCCACTACACTACACTGGTTTTGTATTCTAGTTTTATTTCCCACCCTTTGGTGTATAAATACTCAATAGCATGCTTCTAGGTTTCTTGGCCTCCATACTATTAACATTGGAGCTAGATGATTCTTTGTTGTGGGGGCTGCAGTACGCACTGTAGGCTGTTTGGTAGTTTCCCTGGGCACTTCCCACTAGATGCCAGGAGCATCCTCCCCTGCAGCTGTGACAGCCAAGAATGTCTCCAGAAATTACCAAATTACCCCAGGGGTAGAGGAGAAGATCCACTACGCTATATAAATCATCTAGTGCTTGTCTAAATGGAATGTCTAAAACATTTTTCCTGTGCAAATAAAAGTTAATTAATGGGCTGAACTTCAGGAATGGGAAATCTTGTTCTTGGTCCTGTTTAAAACCTCAGGAAGTTAAAGTTGCTAGGGGTTGCCTTGAAAACACACATGGGGTCAATATTTTCTGGAATAAGCACACTAGCATCAAAGAGGAGCTGAACTCCACTCACAACTGGGTGGATGAGGCTTTTGGTAGCCAAGTGGTTCTCTATTTGGAGGCCACCAGAAAAAGGAATTCAGTAGACATGACTGATGCTTACTGCATGTCTTTCAAGATCATGCAATTATTGTCATTGTCATATTTGATAGAATTAAAGCCTTAAAGCTACAAGGCCATATGGACAAAGAGATGAAGTCAAAGCGACAAAGGAAGTAGAGATTCCCACTGGGCTACAACCAGACACCAGTCAGCCTACTGGTCTTGAGGTGTGCACACATAGCATTCTCTACCTGACACACAACCTCAGAGTACACTCAGATCTTAGTACCTTTTTAACAGACTGTGAATGTGGAATATTGTGTGGTTATTACCCTCATTTTCAATAATTAAGTACGTTCTTAAAGCAAGCCAAATACCTGGGAAAGACTACTTTGTCAATGTCAATTATCTTTCCTAACAGAGACAATAAAGACTAGAGCAGGTCTGGGCCCTTCCTAACATATCAATATTCCTTAACAGCTCACCAGGGACTTGGAAAGTCACCAGCCTTAATGCCAGGGAACATGATTTCTCCCAGAATCTCAGACCTTACTTCCTAGGAGGTCCTATCACCACTTACTTCCACTGGTGGGAGCAGCAGCCATTTGGAGTCCCCGATCACGCAGTCCTTCCCCTTCCCCCGAGAATCCATGTGGCTGAAGCGACACTGTACCCTGCAAATCTTCATCTCCCAAGGCAGAGGCCTGTGCTCGCAGTCTATCCAGGGAGCCAAGGCCTGGCACCTCAAGGCTATCTGCCAATTGTGCCAGAGGTGAGTCCCGCGAGGCTGGGAGGAAGGGCGTGTCCAAGGGTGAGCTGGGGGGTGACAGAGAAGACAGGGAAGAGCGAGAGGACAGTGATGCCAAGGACTGGGGTGTGTCCAGGGACCGCCTCTGCTTATGGAAGCCTGAGTGGCCTGGCGGGTCCACAAAGGGAACATCTCGTCCCAGAGAGTCAAAGGGAATCAGATCGAAGCGTAGAAGCTGACCACACTCAGCTTCAGCCTTCTCATACTGTGGGAGGCCATAGATGTCGGTGAAGCTGACTGAGCTCAGGGAACCACGGCTGGAGGCCAGTGAGCCCCGGCTGGAAGCCAGGGAGCCACGGCTGCTCCCAGAGGACACCGTCAGGGTGCTGGCAGACAGGCTGAAATGAGAGAGTCACAACCTTAGAAACACAAGCTGCTGCTCTGGACAGCCGCCAGCCTCATTCTCTCCGGAACTGAGCAGGGTTCTATCTCTTGGAGCTTTTGAACAGAGCTTGGCTGATAGGTCTTTTCAATGACACTAGAGGGCAGTGGGCAGAGCTGCAAAGACTGTTGCAGCTCAAAAGCAGACTAGCTCAGTCCAATCAGTGCAGTTGCTGAACCTCTCTGAGACTCCCACTTGCTCGCTGTATTGTTAGGAGTAACTGAGAAAGTAGTTCATACAAAGCCTTTAACCCTTAACATTATGCCCCATAATATAGTAAACACCTGAAAAGGTAAGCTACTATCCTGCATCCAGATTTTACTTAAAATACTTATATCCTTTAAAAAGTCCAAAATAAAAATGTGCATGAACATAGATGAACACTCTTGAAGCTGTTAATTAGATTATAAAATCTAGTAAGTGTAATAAATTTGACTTAAGACTTATTTATTCTTTTTTTTTTTTGAGACAGCATCTCACTATGTAGTCCAGGCTGGCCTTGAACTCGTGATCCTCCTGGTCTAGTTTCCCTAGTTCTAGGACTATAGGGTGTGCACCTCCACACTTTTTCATTCTGCTCAGACTAATTTATTTTGAAGCCAAATTTGGTTATCCTTACTTTCCTTTAGCTATATGTTAGCAAGTTATCTTAAAAACATAATGTATATGGCTTTAACCCCACTTCAGGCTCTAAGCTCCAGGAGGAGCAAACTTCAAGCTAAAGGCAATTATGAAGTTCATGCACATGTCACTGTAGCATGATAAGTATAGTTTTTTCTTCTAAAGTAACCTACCTTTTTAACTGGGACTGGAGATAGGATGTTAAGCGGGTAGCTTCCTCCAGCTGCATAAGTAGACAACTTCTTTTTTCCTGAAGTAGAATTCTATAGATAAGAAAATAGTCAACTAGTGGATTAGAAAGGCAGGAGTATATTTTCTTAACAAGAAATTCAACTATAAATTCCCCAGAAGTGACTTAGGCTGAAAGGACTACCAAAATTCTAAAAGCATTTAGATTATAAGTGCCAAGATAATAAAGACTGGTTTTGTCTTGTTTGAAAAACACATCCCCAGCACTGGGAGCAGTGCCTGGTACTCTGTAGATGCTCAACATATGGGTGGGTGGGGCAGTAGATAAGTGGGAGGAGGAGAGGGTTCACGGATGGGTGAAAGGACAGATGCTTGAGTGGGTACGTGGACAGGTGGATGGGCCGGTGAGTATGTGGATGGCTATATGAATGGGTGGTGAGGTGAGTGGAGAATGTGAATGAGTAGAAGAGAGAGAACAATGGGAGACTAGACTTGAAGGTGGGTTCAAGTGTACAGCATATATTAATGTACTGGGATTCCTTAGAACAAATCCAATTCTAGGCAAAAACAACATAAAGCTTCACTGACATTACAGTAAAACAGGCTCTGCTCCATTATGCTCTGGCATGGGTGACCCACAACACTGTCCACTCAAAATATCTTCATAACTAGAGCCACTACGCAACCAATTTTAAAGCTGAGTAGCATATATTAAAATCAATGGTTTTCAACGTATGGTCCACAGACACAGGGGGATCGCCAAGACTCCCTCAGGGGTCATATGAAGTTCCCACTTTCCCAAATATATATCCTTGAGCAGCCAGATCATCTTCATATATTCACCACGAATGAGATTTCACAACAGGTCCATCAATCAAACAGCTGCCCTCTCGAAAGCCAAATGCTAAAGAGTTTTATAAAAATGTTAAATAATACCACTCTTCCATTTTTTTTGATTCAATAAAAGTTACCAGACATAAAAATGTTACTCATATATAATGGAGTTTTTATTGTTATCTTTAATTTTACAAATAACTGAAAAATTTCTCAGTTCTAATTTTTAAATCAGTAAATATAAACAGATAAAAATCCACATAAAATTCTTTAGGGTCTTTAGTAATTTTAATAATGAAAGGATGTCTTGGCACTCAAAAGTTTAAGAACAGCTATAATATTTTTAAGATTCCACTTACCTATAATTTTTAAGGAAAAATATTTTAATTTATTATTTGTACAAAGATAACTCTTAAAAAGCAATGCTTTGGAGGTTCTATACCATAAAGGAAGAGATATATGAGCACATAAGAAAGTGTAATGCCCTTGAGTGCTTAAAAATAATGCCAGTCACTTTATCTGTCATACCTCACTTCTTAGCACTCATTACATTCCATCCCCATTTTACAGATCAGGAAACTGATTCTCAAGGAGTAAAAGTAACTTACCTGCACTGTGCAAGTCCAAAGCTTGGTCAAGTTGGTTTAAACTCAAAGCCAAGAACTTTACTAAGACTGTGCTGTCCCTGCCTCCTGCCATTCAATTCTGCTGTTAATATGCATGGTAAGAAAGAGGGGCTTCCTTTAATCATGATATTTTCCCCAGATTTTATGTGACACTTAAATTCCTACCTAAGGCTTAGCTAGGGAAACAGTCTCAAAATCTCATCCTTTTTTTCCCCAGAAAATGTAGAGGGAAGAGTAAAAGAAAGGGAGCTTAAATTATGTCCCTCACTAAACCATCAAACTATAATTTGGAAACCACTCTTCATATTGATGACACTGGAGCTGAGATAGGCAAAGACTAGGCCCTGGACATGTACCTACCACAACTCAGCCCTAAGATGCCAACCTCAGTCCCTCTGTGCCAGCTCCATATTGGGTCTCCTAATGCCCACAGCCTGTGCTGGGAGAAGCCTCCTACCATGTGGCCCCACACTTCCTAAATCCAAGCTCACTTCAATTGAAGGGAAGTAGCACTGAGAAACATGCCCTGCATCCACTTGGCACAAAATGCCAAGATTTGCAGGAACCCTCATGGCCATTTGACTTCATCTCACAATGCAGTGGAGATCACAGACAAAGTACACGGGAGAAAAGTGTTTAGCACGTATATATGCTCCTCCTTAGCCAAAGTCATTTAGTGTCAGAATTAAGAAAAGGACTTGGGTCAATTCAGTCCCAGCTGACTGCTCTGGGTCACAGAACTGAGCACTTAGGCTGGTCCCACAAGAGATCTAGATCAAAGCTGCTCCAGATTTGGTGACCCATGACTTAAAGACAGGCATAAGGTGTTAACACTGTCCCCATGGAGTTCTGTGGATTTATACTCTGGAACCATGACACCTGTATGTGCTGAACTTCTATTTGGGGAGGACAGACACAGTCAAAGTGTACATGGGTGAGGTTTCCTGGGAAGCAGGTGGAATTTGTGGACCAAATCTACCCCCCTTAACTGAGACCAACAGGAACTCCAGGCTCTCCTACCCAGAACATACACAGAGAACACCAAGGTAGAACAAAAGGTAATGTTTAAGAAAATATAGAAGCACAAGAGCACAAAAGAAAAGTTCAGTTGCATTGTTCCTTTTAAGATTTTCTCTTGGTTCTTGGTTTGAGTGAGATGGCAGAGCATGCTGTCATCTTAGGCAAATGAAAATTCACTCTACCTATTACTAGGATCTGGATCCTCCAAACCCCATCATGTCCCTTCAATGCTTTCAGGAGCCCCTAATGCCACGCCAGACTCATCTACCCTCAAAGTTAACATTGAGCATCCAAGCACAAAGATTACCCAACAGATACCAAGAACAGTCATAAGATATGATGAAATATTAGTTATATGTGTATCTACGCAGATCAAATAATTCAGGTGGCTTAAACTCTAGGCAGAGAAGACTCAGAGAGATACAACTTACAGCTGTGTGAATAGTGTTAATACAGTGAATTTTAGGGACGCAGTATATTAATAAATGGGAAGTGGGCTCTCCAAGGGTCAGAAAATAGCCACAGATAAACTGCTGACAGTTGTTAAATGTGGAAAACAGACCTAGCCTTTGACACACTCCGCAATCGCAGGCAGCAAATGGAAACCAGGAGACATGGCACACGATGAAAGCTGAACAACTTGGCACTGAAGAATACAAAAGACACTGGCTTCATGTGTCCTGTGCTTAAAAGAGCCTCAAGTCCAACTGAGGAAAGGCACATTCAGAAACAGACCCATAAAATCTGCTGACTTCCTACTGCAAAAGAAAGATCAGGCTTCCTTGGCTAGAAATTGAAGTCAGAGATAAAAGCAGTAGGTAGACTACCACAGTGCCACAGGGAACATTTTCCAAGGTAACAGAGTACCCCTGCTCTGGAGCTGTACCACCATTTGCCTCCTTATCTTCTTGCCAGGCCTTCAAGTCTGTTCAGGGCACTGTCCCACAAATATAGGCAAAAGCACCAAGCACCTATGCCAGGAAAGGTGCAGCGGAGGTGGTTCATCACCTGTCTCTACTTTCTCTGTCCTCCTTCTCTAACATCTTCTACTTCTGAGCCACTAACAGGAGCCTCAGGAGCCTGGCAAGCAGCTGACACCTCTCCCGGCCCAGAAGGCATGTGCTCTGCCTGCCCTCTACCTGACAAAGATACATGCCAGGCAGTAGCTGCTTTCATTAGAGGTTAATTAAGCACCTCCAATATGAAAATCCAAAACACAAAATGCTGTAGAATTCCAAGATTTTTGGCCCACCCATGTGGTACATAATGTTTTAGATTTTGGAGCACTTCAGATTATCAGATTAGGAGTACTCAGTTGATGAAATTCATGCAAATATTCCAAAATCAGAAACACTTTGGGGTCCATGCATTTCAGATAAAGCATATTCAACCTGTAATAATCAGGAACACACTCAAGATACATGCAAGCCATCCATTTAGTTTTCCCAATTGGCTCTTCACTGGAAGCAGTGTCCTGCCTGCCCCTGAACCTCTGGAGAGCAGCCCACCTTTCTGTGGCACCCTGTGCAGATGTGGCCCGTGCACGCTGGATCTCCTCCTCTAGGCGCCTCCTCTCTTCTTCCAGCCGTGTCACATCTTCTGCTGACCTCCGCTGCTGAATGATGAGCTGCAGCTCTTGGAGCAGGGCCTCTTTCTCTTTGATGAGCTGCAGCCGGTCCCTGTCAGCCTCGGCCATGCCTGGCCATGACTCATTAGCAAGCTGGGCCAGCTGCTGCTGAATACTGGAGACTCTGAGAGTGAGTGAGTGAGTGAGAGAGAGAGAGAGAGAGAGAGAGAGAGAGAGAGAGAGAGGGAGGGTGAGGAGATATACCAACAAACTGAAAAATATGTTTTTTATACATTCTTTGTACCATCACTGATTCTATAAACTCACTTGTTTAAATAGTGAAATGACTGCACCAGGACTTGGAAATGATGGGTCATGAAAACAGTATAAAAATCCTTTGTATAGTCTCCCATAGTCTGAGGTTTGAGACAATAATAATTTCATCGTGTTTGTGTCAAAGAATTAATAAAAAGGCTAGAAGTCCTCAACATACCCTTACTGTGTGTCATTTTGGATTCCTGTTTTTCTACATGATACTGTCCCAGGGGAGAAGGAAGCTATTCATTTCTTCCCCTCTTCATCCCACCCTCATCCATAGCTAGACACCCAAGAGATGCTTCTGGCTTTCTGACTCCTTGGTCAAGCCTAAGTGCTACCAGACACCTTGGAAAAATAACAGGAGAGAAATACACTCAACCAACAGGGCTTCTGAAGAGAACAGCTCCGAAACCAGTGTTCTATGTCTGCTACTTCTGTGTGCTCTGTCCTGCCCCAGAGACTTTGGCCAGATGTGAATGCAAAGAGCCTTGCAGAGGACAGGCACTCAACAAAAGCCAAGTGCATCAAACAGTGGGTAGGCATACCAGCAATACAGGAAAGCATGAGAGGCAACCCCGTGAGAGTGGATATTGGCAGGAGATACTCTAAGACCAGACACAAACCAGTCAACCTCACCAAAGTTATCAGCACAACAAACCTCAGGGTATAAAACTATAGGCTCTCACCACTGAATTTCCAAGTGCTTGCTTGGCAAGCAGACTGCATCACTTTTTATGTCCTGAAGTGGTGTCAAATGCAGATTAAGTAAAATAGACGTGGCTTGTGCTTTTAAAGCATACTTTAAAGTGGGAGCAGTATGTTTTAAGCTCCTTAAGTAAGGCCTTCCTGAGATAAGGGCACTTTCCAGGCAGAAACTAGGAATACCAGACTCAACTTCAACCCGATGCTATAGGGGACAATATTTGGCATGCATGCCTAAAAATATCCAAAGACTTCTTTGAGATAACACACCTGTGAGAGCAAGGAGCAGGTATATATAACTCTAAGGCAGAGAATCTTAAAGTAGGGTCCTGGAACCAGCAGACTCAGCATCACCCAGGAGCTGTTACAAAGGCAAAGCTCAGGCACCACCCTGTATCTGCTGAATCCAAAGATGTGGGTTGGGATCTGGCAATCTTGACACGCCTTCTGGGGGCTTCTGATGCTTGCTCAAGTTGGACACCCACTGCTCTCAGACAGCGATGCCTCTCTGCACCCCTGCCTGGTCTGGAGGGTGCTAATTGGCCCTGGAGTTTTCAGGGGTTTGCATTAGGCAGTGATAGGATGATGATCCTCACTAAAGCAGATGCAGGGCAAAAACACTCCTGAGACTACCCACCTCCAGTTCCCATAATGCATGCCACTAATTGGGTTCTGGCTTCCTGACTGCTGAGTCCAACCCTCAGAATCCTTCTCAACACTGTGCTCCACACAAATGCCACCAATTGACTGTAGGTGACGTACCCGTTAAAACCCGTTGTCCAGTCCTGTGCCATGTCAGGCTCTGCCTGATCTAGATATGAGCACAGGGGTTTTTCAGTCTGGCTGGAGGATCAGACACAATTCCTCTCCAGGTATTGAACCAATCTGAAGCCAACAGTCATGGAAAGAGAAGGGTATACAAGCTATAGCTTAAATGTACACATTTCACCAAGCCCAGTTATCCAAAAAGGTAAGGAAACTAGTTGAGTGCCAGTGGCTTTATTAGACAAATTCTTTTCCCAACTTCAAACTAATTTCCTGAAAATGTGTTGGAAAATGATATCCAATCATGTCACTGAAAAAAACTAATGACAAAGGCAGCTGAACAGAGTTAGGAATATAACTAGGTTTAAGTGTCTACTTATGTTTAATTAGTCTAATTAAAATTCATGGCAGTCATATAACTGAGGCCTAAGGAAAATACACTCCAAGTAGACATATGAATAAATTAGTGCCAAATCAGACACTATGCCCAATGAAATTTCTAGAACACTCTACTGTAAACCAAGACAAGTTAAAGGTAAAGATTAAAAACAAAAGACTTGAAAAACAATGAGAAAATCTACTATGTCCTCATACTTTTGTTCATTTCAACTCATGGGATCCACAGATCAGCCTATCTGAGCCCATCTAAAGCTAACCAGATCTAATTGTCATACTATAATATAAATATTTTAGCCTATCTGAGCCCATCTAAAGCTAACCAGATCTAATTGTCATACTATAATATAAACATTCTTAAAAGCAGTCCTTTCAAGTTTTCTGAATTTTTCTGTTGTTCTTTTGTTGTTGTTCTTGTTTTTATGGTGCTGGGGATGGAACCCAGGGCCTTATGCATGCTAGGCAAGCACTCTACCACTGAGGTACACCCAGTCTGAAGCTCCTGAGGTTTAAATGTGAGATATAATTCCTTTGAGTATACCAGCCATAGGTTAGCTGGTATTTACAAGGATTCAAGTTGATGAGGGTGGTAGGAGATCCATTTCCAGATAATTATACCACTTCCAGGAAAATTTCAAGTAATGAGCACTATCAAGAAAAAAGAATGAGGGGAAAATGAATAGGAGGGATGAGAGAATCAGGGGCAACTTTCAAAAGGCCTATCACCCCAGGCAAAAAGAAATAGTACAGCAGCAAAAATTAAGGCATGTACTCTGACTTTCCATAGCTTGCAGGAAAAATATGCAAGGACATATGGGAAGGAACAACACTCCAGCAGAAACAAGATCCGGATGAGGCTGATTTCTTACAACCCATCTGGAAAAGTTGTTTGGACTGTGCTGAACACTAAGCAAGCATTTCCGTACTTAAGCACTGTGTTTTTTAAAGTAAAACTTCACAACAATGTAAATGACTGCAAGTTAATTTTCAAACTATTTATGAAAGAAGAATATTGGCATATACTAGGAAGTGTTTTCTTTCCTTGTATTCATACTCTGGGTGTGGACATTTGGGGCCCCCTTCAGCTAGGTCAGCATAGGCACATCTGTTTGTCTGTTCTGGAAGCCAAAAGCACCTTGTAGAAGGATTCCTTCAACAGCTCATACATTCCCCTTGCCTTTCAAACAGTATGCCTGCCTGCCATGCTGTGGGCCTGGAAATGAGCCATCAGCAGGAAGTATCTTTAGTATGGGAGGTTTACCGGAGGAAACAGACTTCCTGCCTAAGGCTAAACACAGATGTGCTGAGGTTGGATGCACCTTCTTCTATATCCATGTCAAAAAGCTAAGCCACTCACTGTTTGGGCCCCATTCCTGTGAGGGCCATCATTCCAATTCTGGGCATTAAAGGAAAAGTAATTTCCAGAAATGCTTTTTGTTGAATTATCATTTTAGTGAAATTAAATACATGGAAGCAAAGCAAAATCATGATTAAAATTTGCAGGAAAAAGAAAAACTTCTCTGAGCTCATTTTTTAAAATTTATATAGTAGTTATACAGGGGATATATTGTAACATTTACATATGTGCGTACAATATATCTTAATTAGAGTCATCCCTCTATCATTCTCCCTCATCCCTCCTTCCCTCTTCTTTTTTTTTTTTTTGCTAGTTTGAACTCCTAGCAAGCCTTATGCTTGCTAGGCAGGCACTCTTACCACTTGAGTCACTCCGCCAGCCCATCCTTCCCTCTTCTGAGAACAATTTCAACAAGTTCCATTGTTCTATTTTCTTACACAAATACAAAATAATCCACCACCATATTCACCATCCTTTACCCTCTCTGTTTTAAAGAGAATAGAGAGCCATTTAAATATGGCACGTTTTTCTTTTTTTGTACAAGTCAACTATCTGCTTTATTGATCTTTCTTTTTGGTAGGTTATAGATTGTATAGCCTATATATAATCTTTCACAAATATCTTTAAAAGCTTTTTTCTTGTACAGTTCTGGGATTTGAACTCAGAGACTCACACTTGCTAGGCAAGCTCTACAACTTGAGCCATGGCTGCTGCTCTTTAAAACCTTTAAAACATATGTCCCCATGCCCTAACAGAGAAGAAATGAAAGCAAGCCCTTAAGTAAGAATTTGGGTTTCATATTTATTATGTGACTTCTAAATTCTATTCCCTGAGCAGGTCTAATGTAGACAGAAGTAAAACAGGAATCATTTTTCCCTTATGATTTCTTCCCAAAGACCTTCTCTGTTACAAGTAGTCACATTAAACCATGAATGAAACCTCAATTTCTGCTGCAGAAACTACTTTGGCCCTCACAATTCACATGAACATTTGAAATGATTTGCATTCTTCCTTAAAAATATACTTTTAATATTAAAAAGTTTTGAGGCACATCAAGAGCAATTGCCAGTTATCTGAATACCTAAAACCTGTAGTCTACTATATAATCTCTCATGTTCCTAAAATCCTGCTGCTTTCTAGAATAGCAAACAGAACTGCAGGCGACCCACCATTCTATTTGACGGTGACCAGTCATGATGGATCCTAATGCCACCTTCCATGACATGATGTCAACTTAAAGACCCATGCCTTCAGATTTCAAGTATGTGCTACAGATTTGGTATTTCTCACATCTTCTCTCAGTTTTTTAAAAATATCTATTTAAATTAAATGAAAGCAAAGTTTAAGGAAAATCTCAGCTGAGATCTAAGGTAGATGAACAATGAAATCACTTCAGCTGATTGAACTAAACATTGATAAATCAGTGTCCATTATGCTGACCTCCATAAGAACGTTTAGTCCAAGAAGGGTCTACCAATAATCAATGTCCCACCCAGTCCTCAGCTTCCCCCCCAACATCTTCTCCCCTGGAATGTACAAATCTTCAGAGAGCAAGTTCCTAAATACAGCAAGTCTTTTGGTTTATCTTGACCCAAATGGGGAAGACAGAGTTGCAATTTCAATGATGCTTTTCTTTATTTCTCATAGCTGTACCCCACTCCTTAAAACCCAAATAAAAAGTCATTGAGAAATAAAGGGAAAGTCCAATTAACTGATCAAATTCAACTGGACTCATACAACCACTGACTCCTGACAACCGATGAATACCAGGACTGATCCTGGAGACAAAAATGAAGACAGAGAAACTGCACGCACCAAATGTTTTGTTCCGATCTGAGTTGAACGTTTCTATGGTAACAGCTACATTTTGTGCACAGTTCTGGAACAAGTATTCTTAAGTTAAAAATAAGGAGCCATGTGCATCATCAGGATTGCTTCAAGACTTACTCTTCTAGCTTCACTTTAAAAAATTCTAAAATTTTTAAACCAGTAATGTAAAAATATTCCGATCATAAGGTCTGCCTTGGGAATCAAAAGACATGTTCCTAAAGGGAAAGGCAGGTGACCCAGAGTTGAGACACAAAACTAGCCACTATGATAGTGCTATTTGGTCAGAGAATTCTCTAGAAATCACACTACCACTTGGCATTATAGGTTCCACTTCCACAAGCTTCCTTTAAATCTAAATGCACACTTTGTCCAGACTCTGAATTTTGATAATTTTGTACTTTTTAAAAAACAACTTCAAATCTAGATATCCAAAAAAGACATCCCCAAAATGCAAAAAGATCTAACCTTCTCTACCTGTTGGAATTGGCAAAAGACAAGTGGTTCTGGAGATAGTGGGCATAATGGTTAATTTTATGTGTCAACTTGACTGGGTTAAGGGATGCCCAGGTAGCTGGTAAAACATTATTTGTGGGTATGTCTACAAAGGTGTTTCTGGAAGAGATTAGTATTTGAATCAGTAGACTAAGTAAAGAAGACCTACCCTCATCAATGTGAGTGGACATCATACAATCCACTGGGGGCCAGGATAAAACAAAAGGCAGACAGAAGAAGGGTAAGCTTGCTTTCTCTTCTTGAGGTGGGACATCTACCTTCTTCTGTATTCAGACATTGAAGTTCCTGGTCCTTGGGTCTTTCAATTCTAAGACTAAGACCAGCACCCAAATCACCCTACCCACCCCCACCAAATACTGATTATTTGGCCACCAGACTCAACCAAATTACCCCACTGCCTTTCTTGGTTCTCCAGTCTGCAGACAGCAGATAATGGGGCTTCTTAGCCTCCATAATCATGTGAGCCAATTCCTATAATCAATGCCCCCCACCTCCTATTGGTTGCATTTCTCTGGAGAATCCTGACTAATACAGTAGATAAGCTAAACTTTGCAGGGTAGAATGATTTCAAAAATGAGAGCTGGGAGACTGATGCCCATGGATAAGGTAGCAGAAGGGAAAAGACCAAACCCTCCATCGAAGCACTAAAATGAGAGAAATCCATTTGGATAAGAGAAAAGGGCATATGATGCTTACTAGCCTCAGGATGAATGATCAGGGAAGGACACACTATTCTTTACTAACACTGTTAAAAGCAATGCACTCTAGAGCTAGGGATATAGCTCAGAGGTTAAGTGCCTGCCTAGCATGCACAGATCCTGGGTTCAATCCCCAGTACCACACAAAAAAAAGACATGCATTCTATTTCATGCTTTGGTGAACACCCCTCCTCCAGTGATGCTCATGGGAGTATCAGGGATGTGTCACAGTCTGAAGAAGAGGGCCACATGAAGAGTTCATGGACAGGACCTCAAAGCCATAGGTCTTTTTTATTCTTTTATTCATATATGCATACAATGTTTGAGTCATTTCTTCCCCCTTCCCCTTACCCCCTCACCACTTCCCTCTCCCCCCCACCCCCTCACTACCAGGCAGAAACTATTTTGCCCTTATCTCTAATTTTGTTGAAGAGAGAGTATAAGCAATAATAGGAAGGAACAAGGGTTTTTGCTGGTTGAGATAAGGATAGCTATACAGGGAGTTGACTTGCATTGCTTTCCTGTGCATGTGTGTTACCTTCTAAATTAATTCTTCTCGAACTAACCTTTTCTCTAGTTCCTGGTTCCCTTCTCCTATTGGCCTCTGTCGCTTTAAAGTATCTGCATTAGTTTCTTTGCATTGAGGGCAACAAATGCTATCTAGTTTTTTGGGTGTCTTACCTATCTTCATACCTCCCTTGTGTGCTCTTGCTTTATCATGTGATCAAAGTCCAATCCCCTTGTTGTGTTTGCCCTTGATCTAATGTCCACATATGAGGGAGAACATACGATTTTTGGTCTTTTGGGCCAGGCTAACCTCACTCAGAATGATGATCTCCAGTTCCATCCATTTACCTGCAAATGATAACATTTCATTCTTCTTCATAGCTGCATAAAATTCCATTGTGTATAAGTACCACATTTTCTTAATCCATTCGTCAGTAGTGGGGCACCTTGGCTGTTTCCATAACTTGGCTATTGTGAATAGTGCTGCAATAAACATGGGTGTGCAGGTGCCTCTGGAGTAACCTGTGTCACATTCTTTTGGGTATATCCCCAAGAGTGGTATTGCTGGATCATATGGTAGATCTATGTTTAGATTTTTAAGAAGCCTCCAAAAGAAGCCTCCAAATTTTTTTCCAGAGTGGTTGTACTAGTTTGCATTCCCACCAACAGTGGGAATTCCTTTTTCCCCCGAATCCTCGCCAACACCTGTTGTTAGTGGTGTTGCTAATGATGGCTATTCTAACAGGGGTGAGGTGGAATCTTAGTGTGGTTTTAATTTGCATTTCCTTTATTGCTAGAAATGGTGAGCATTATTTCATGTGTTTTTTGGCCATCTGAATTTCTTGTTTTGAGAAAGTTCTGTTTAGTTCACTTGCCCATTTCTTTATTGCCATAAGGTCTTGACTGTAGGGTCACCATCTGGATCCTGGAATGTTAATGTCTATTTTAGATTTTAGTTCTTGCCAGAGAACTGTTTGCTGACACTCTCTTCCCAACTCTACATTGTTTTAATCATATGCTCCATTTATAGGCAATCCCCCAAAAAGAGCCAGAAAGAGCAATGGTAGTAAAATCCCTCACGTGAGGCAGGGTAAGACCTGATGACATTAACCAGCCCTACAATTTCCTGTGTGTACTAGTGGGAAGGGGTATGTATTGCTACCCCGACAATGGTACAGGCATATCGAGAACAGCACTGTGCCAAGGCCACTGGGGATTACATGATCTGCAGCAAAGTTGTTTACCACTCAGGCACACAGCACTTACCAATCAAGCCTTGTCTATAGGAAGCAACTTGGAATGACTATAGGCAGGGTATAATGATTCCAAGGGGATTGGAGAGGTACAATGCCACCACTGTATCAGGGCACCAGAACCCAGAAGGGCTATAATCAATGACTGAACTGTGAGCAAATACTTGAGGCCTCCACTGACAGGAACACTTCAAGGATAGGTTTAAGTTACTGAAAGTCCATAGACAGCACCAAACTCATTTCAAAAATCAAGATCCATCATCTAAATGATCCTCCCCATGCCTCAGTATGGCTGAGGTTTGCTAGCTGCTGATTGGACTTTGCTCTCCTCCCAGCAGTGTCCTTGGTGAGCTGCTCCTCCTTTGCTGCTGGATGCTTGGAAGTAAGGAGTTCCCAAGGTTTACTTCCTCTTCTTTTTCCCTCCTGTCACCAGCCATTCTCTCTTGGATGTTTTAATGTACCCCTCTGGCCAATCTCAACCTCATCAGGCCTTTTATTGGACTTTCTCATGGCTCCATCTTGCAGCCTTTTCCTTTCTCACTGTATTCTCTCTTCCAAGGGGAACTCAGCTACTCTGTGACTTAAGTACCATCAACATGCTGAAAATACTCATACTGGCACCGCCACTTGCACTCCCAGACATACCACCATTTGGATGGTTCACCTGTAATACTCTCAAATCAAAAGCTTCAGCATTCCAGATAAGTTCACTATACTCCAAGGCCTATGTATGTGGTCCCCTTGATGTGGCCCTGCCTCCTTGCTCATTCCACTCCTAGACTTCCCTCCATTCTTCCATTCTAGAGCAGTCCAGCTGCTGCAAACTGAGGACCACTTGCCCATCCCTGCCATAATCTCAACTCTACTCTTTATTGAGAAAGCCCTTCCATAGCCTACAGTCAAATCCTGGCACTCTTTCAGCGCCCAGCTCTAATGCCATTTTCTCCAACCCCTAAAAGAGGCTTTATTAGAGAGGTCAAAGGCTACTAGCCCATTTAAATGTCTATGAAGGCCCAAGAACCCAGGACTTGACTCTGCATGTTTATATATTTGTGAGAACAATCCTTGAAAGAGAGAAACTTTGCCCTGTCTAGGTTAGATCTTAAAGCTACCCATACCTTAGAGTCTTTTCCTTTCTCAAGCCAAGGAGAGATAATCTCCAAGGTTCATACCACGATGTGGGCCTTGGAGAGGTAATCCTAGGCCCCAAAATGGCTTCAACTCACCCACTCCCAGAGGCAAAAGCCAAACAACAAATGGAAACAACATTTATGCTTTTGGAAAATATTCACTAAGTAGGTAGCTATTGGGATCATAACAAGGGCATTATATAATCCTTGCCCTCATGGGGCTTACATTCTCGTAAGAAAATACAGACAATAAGACGGTAAACACCAGTTTAGGTGATAATGTCTGCTTGGCCAGTAAGGGTGACAGGGCTGAGGACAATACTTTCATTCAGGATGGATGTACAATAATTTCATTCAGGATGGATGAGGAAACCTCTCTGACAAGGTGATCAAAGGAAAGCAGAGGCTGTAAGTCACTTTCATCACTGTGACAAAATACTTGAGAAAACAACTTAAGGGAGAAAAGATTTACTTTGGCTCATGGTTTCACAGGTTTCAGTCCATGGTCACTTGCTCCATTGTTTTTGGGTCCATGTGTGGTGAGGCAGAACACCACAATGGGGAGCATCTGATGGAACAAAGCTGCTATCTTCATGGCAGATAGGAGGCAGAGACAGTGAGGGAGGAAGGGTCCATCCAGGGACAAGATCTATCCTTCAAACACATACCCCAATGACCTACTTCCTCCAACTAGGCCACACCTCCTAATAACTCATCAGCTGGCAACCAAGCCTTTAACAAATGAGCTATTAAGGGATGTTTCAAATTCAATCCATATCAGAGGTCACATGACAATTTGGGGGAAAGCATTCCATTTCAAGGGCCAAGGACACTGTATGAGTTTGCTCTTGCTGCTTTAGCACATGACCACAAATGGTATTTAAAGAAATACCATTATTCTGTTACAGTTCTATAGGTCAGCATGGCTGCATTCCTTCTGAGGGCTCTAGGACTCCATTTCTTTGCCTTTTCCAGTTTCTGGGGGCCTCTCCCCTTCATTGGCTCATGGTCTTGCATCATTCCATCTCATTCTACTACTTTGACCCTCCTGCTTCCTTCTTATAAGGGCTCTGGGATGACACTGGGCCTCCCTGGATCATCTAAGATCATCTCCCCATCTCAAGGTCTTTATCTTCATCACACCTGCAAAATCCCATCTTCCATGGAATGCAACATATTCAGAGGTTCATCAATTGCTGACTCCAGGCACTAAGCCAGGAATTTTCCTGGCAGGTTTGAGGCCTTTCAGGCCTACGGGGCTGTTCAGTAAAAGCATGTCTGAGAACTATCAAGGAGGCCAACATCACTGGAACTGGGCAAGTAAGAGTTTAGAAAAGCGAGCTGATACCTGTGAGTTAGCAGGGGTTCATACAAGCCCCTGTGGTCCATGCACAGTAAGGATTCAGGGGTGAGTCAGTAAGAAGCCCAAAAATAAGGTTTCTCAGCTTCAGCGCTACCAACAGACTGGGCCATCCAAGTTGTAGCTATAAGGGTTGACCTCTGTACTGGAAGCTGCTGAGCAACACCCCTGGGCTCTGACCATCTGATGCCAATAGCATTTGCCTCACAGTTGTGACAACTAAACATGTCTCCAGACATTGCCAAAGTCTCCTGAAAACTAAAGTCCTGTTCCCTGTGTTCAGAACCACTACACTCATGGAAAAAGGACCATCAGCACCTGTGCAGCCAACCAAGGTAAACTTTAAACCACATCTTGGATTTTTACACATTCTAATGCAGCCCAGAAAGGCATTTCTGAGAAGCCCATACTGTGCCACTAAGGTGGAAATGCAGGTACCTGGACACTGCACTGTAGCTGTAGTACATTTCCCAGAGTTACGGTGATCTTAAAATAATATTCAAAAATAATGATCAAGTGCAGTGTCTACCCTGAGTGATTTTCTTAAATGCTAAACTTTTCACCCAAATGTATTACTGCAACATTTTAAAAGTTACTTGCTGCATACTGATAACATTTCTAGAAAACAAAGAAATAACTTGCTATGTTTGCTAAATGTCACAGCAACACACATACAATTATGGTTCTAAGTGTAGCTTTTGTGTTTAATACATTACAGCAAATTCCAGCACCCACACTTTCCAGTTTCACTTAGAAACAGGCACGAATGAGCAGAAGACGAGTCAGAAGAAACAATTGCCCCTCACAAGCTCCTGCAAGCTACAGAGAAGGAATGCATGCAAAATAAAGAATGTGACCACAGAGGGAACCAGCACTGGTCAATCAACTTGGCAGCATTCTGCAAGGAAATTTAAAACTTGCTTCAAATGTGTCCTAAAGAACCAGGAAGAATGGAGTTTATCACCTCCTAGCAAACAGAAGGCCACGTTGGTTTAAGTTGGCTCTGTAGCAGGGAGTCAGATGGTTTGTTCTTGCTGCTATTTTTATAGTTTCTACAAAGCTCAAAAAGTTGATTTCCAGACCTTCATGGACTCTACAGTACATTGAGCAGGTCAAAATACCAAACTTCTGGAAAGGTGCCCCTCACCCCACCTGGCATTCTTCTCCTTTTTCCCCCCAAAATAATAAGGTAATATTTCATTTATGACCAAGGAAACTTAGTCTGAACTCAAGGTTTTGCACTTGCTAGGTAGGTACTCTACTACTGCTTGAGCCACACCTCCAGCCCTTTTTGCTCTGATTGTTTGTTTGTTTGTTTGTTTTGCAGTACTGGGGCTTGAACTCAAGGCCTACACCTTAAGCCACTCCACCAGACCCCAGCCACACACACTTTTTTTGTGATGGGTATTTTCGAGATAGGGTCTCACAAACTATTTGCCCAGGCTGGCTTCAAACCATGATCCTCCTGATCTCTGACTCCTGAGTTGCTAGGATTATAGATGTGAGCCACCAGCGCCCAGCTGCTCAATTCTTTTTGAGAGGATCATGTTTTTCGCCCAGGCTAGCTTAGACTGTGATCTTCCTATTTTATGCTTCCTGCCGTAGCTGGGATGACAGGCATGCATTACCACGCCCAGCTTCCTTCCATTGAAATGGGGTCTCATAAACTTTCTTGCCTGGGCTGGCCTAGAACTGTGATTCTCCTGATCTCAGCCTCCCATGTAGCTGGGATGACAGAAGAACACCACGCTGCCCAGCTATTGTTTGAGATAGGGTCTCACAAACTTTTTGCCCTTGCTGGCCTTAAACTGCAATCCTCTCTATCTCAGCTTCCCAAGTAGCTAAGATTACAGGGGTGAGCCACCAGTACCTGGCTAAGGAAACTTCTTAAAAAGGTATATATCTATCATACTTTTCTGAAGCACACATTTTGAAATCATTTGGTTCTAAGACTCCTTCCAGAAGGCACAACAGAAAGTCTCTAGAAAGAGGACATGCAAGCCAGGAAAGGGTCAGAATATTGAAAATGGGGTCCCTGAGTACCTGAGGAGAAATGTGACACACTAAAAATATGGCACCAGAAATACTGTGCTGTGAGAGGATTTGGGAAACCTCTCAGCTTGGCCCATGTTCTATTGTGAAGACTAGGAGGGAGGGACAGAGGAATGCACAAACCCAGCTAAATCTCAGTTTGCAGAAGGCAGGTGAGTCATAAGGCAGGTTAACATAGGTGACATCACTTCTCTCTAACAAAATTAAATCAAGTACGTACTGCTGTCACCTGCTGACCAAATACTTAGTACAATGGCTTGTACACTCAGCTTCATGCCTTTCTGCATTGACTCATGGCAGCAGAAGCTATATAGAAAGGACAGTTTGCCACTAGCCTGAGGGACAGATGCAGTCTGTGGGAGGAAAGGGAGGAAGTTTGGAACTACCTGGTATGTTAAAGAAATTACAAAGGTCTCTACTCTTAATGATTCACATCTGTGTAACTTTACAATGTCAAGAATTTCACACTCTAAGTGTACTCAGAAGTTTCCATGTGTATTAAGAAGCTACCTATAAATGAAGATCTTTGTTTTGTATTCTATCAGATACTGCTTCCCAGTAAAATGTAACCAATCACACATGGAAGTGTGCTAAACCTTTTTCCATGGAGTAAAGTAAGTGAGCAGAAGGCATGATTGTAAGAATGTGCTTCTTACCTCTTTCGGGCTTCCTCATACTGCCAATTAAGTCTTACTCGGTCTACAAGTCTTGTTTTATCATCAAAGACAAACTTTCCAGAACACAAGAGAAAAAGAAAGGAAAGATGCATTAAAAACATGTTTTCAAAATAAGAATTCATTTAAACTTTCAGCAAGAACGAAGAATATTCTTTTAACTTGTCCTTCAATTTTAATTTTTCCAAGTCCTAGAAGGGAACACTCCAAATAATATTCTGCTGCCATCTCTGGCTGGTGAGAGTTGGGAGTCAGGCTGGGAAGACTTTCTTCTCCTACAATAGGTATGGCTTTTGTTTGTTAATTAAGGAAAGTATATTTACTTGTTGTGTAATTCCAAATAACAAATTACTCTTTTTTCTTTTTTACTGAGACTGGGGTTTGAACTCAGGGCATTGCACTTGCAAAGTAGGCACTTTGTCATTTGAGCCACAGCTCCAGTTCATTTTGCTCTGGTTATTTTTGAAATGGGGGTCTCCCGTACTATTTGGCCTGGCTGGCCTTGAACCCTGATTCTCCCCATCTGAGCCTCCCAGGTATCTAGGATTACAGGTGTGAGCCACTGGTGCCAGCTTTTGAAAGAAATAGGGAATTACTTAGTATAAGTTGATACAGAGGCAAAAAATTCATCCCACTTTTTACAGTATGCTAATCCCTAATTAAATACAAAATACAGTTGGTCCTCTATCTTCATGAGTTCTACATCCAAGGATTTAACCAGTGTGGATCAAAAACATAGTTAGATTCACAATGGTTGCATCTGTACCAAACATGGACAACCTTTTTTTCATGACTGTTCCCTAAACAATATTGCATTAGGTATTGTAAATAATCTAGAGATGATTTCAAGTGTATATGAGGAAGTGTGTAGATTATGTGCAAATACCACACAATTTTTACCTAAGGGATTTAAGCATCTCTGTGAATTTTGATATCCAAGAAGTGTCCTGGAATCAATCTTTCACAGATACTGAAGGATGACTGTAATGATGATGTTCTACTAAGTCCCAAGATCTGAAGAAGACAAACTAGTTGCCTAAGGTAGGGGCAAGAAGACATCTTCTAAGGTCACAGGACATGAAAAAGAACCAAAGGTAAAAGGAAGGAAAGTGAGGTCTGGAAAAGCCTGGAACTGGAGAGTATCGCCTTAGAGTTATACTTTAAATGCTCAGAATATGATCCAAAAGTTGTGCTTAAGTATTTTCATATTGATTATGCTGAAAGTAACAGAATCCTGCACTAAACAAAAAACCTAGTTAAACCAAGATAACAGCTGTGAAGCTGCTAACCCAGAGCCAGCCCCAGTAAACTGCAGGGGCTCATAAACCATGACAATTTATAGTAGAGTAGCAGAATCAGCCACCACTCTTGACCTGACAATTTTAGAATGGCTTACTGAAATCATTAGAGAGCCTTTGATCTTATCTCTTTCTCTCAAACCAATTAAGAGCTGTAAATTCTAAATGCAACCTTATAATAAGCAGCAAGGAGTCATTTCCAGAACTTAATGAATCCTGTACTTGCTTCCTTCCTCCAAAATCTTTAGGCAAAAATGCCAAACATTTTTGACTCACAGATTCTTCTGTGTTACAGATGTTGACCATATTCTTTAAATCAAATAACATACCTCATCTAAAATGTCCAAATACACTTTTGATGACAATGAGGGTAAAAATGAAAATAGGATGTGTCCAGGACATTCAAGACATAGTCATAATTTACATTATATTCCTCTCAAAAAGGCACTATTTGCCAAAATTTCAAAATACACACTAATTATTCAAAACTCAGTTTTACACCAATAATTCTCCCTATTCTGCTTTCCTTTTATTTAACTAGGGGATTTGCATTGCGCATTCCATTGATCTTTACTACTAAGTAAAGATTACTAAATCCCTAAGAAAAAGAAGCCCTCCAAACTGCTTTCCCATTTGTTAGCAGATCAATTTCAAATTTCACTCAATAACATTATAATAGTGTGTCTTTGATTATTCACTGCCCAGTTTCAAATGATGATTCTCCTAAGTCTATTTTTGTGTCTAACTCAAGGTTTCATAATTATTAAAAGGTGTGAGGCCACACCTGTACACAACTGTAATTCCAGCTATGTAGTAGGTGTAGGTAAGAGGATCTCTGTGCAAAGCTACCCAGGGAAAAAAATCAGGAGATCCTATCTAAAAAGTCTGGGAGCATATGGCTCAAGTGGTAGAGTGGCAGCGTAGGGAGCACAAGGCCCTGAGTTTGAACCCCAGTCCCTTATAAAGGAGGGCATATGATGAGATTATTCCAAGTCTCAAACAAAACTTCTTTTAGCTCCATTTGATTCCCTGACATTCTTTTAGAAGAAGAAGACATGGCAAAAAAAACCCAGTATAACCCAAGATGGCAAAGCCATAAAGCCTTCAGAAAGAATTAGTCTAAACCAGAGAGAATTATGACCCTGGGACAAGTCCAGCCCCTTGGCTGTTTTGTAAATAAAGTTGTATTGGCACACAGCCAAGCCTGTTCTCTCACATATCACCTAGGACTGCTCCTACACTATAATGAGAGCTGAACAGTCACAGCACAGATAGCCTGGTCTGTAAAGCCTAAAATATTTACTAGCTGATCCTTTATAGAATTTTTTGCCAAGTCATGCTCTAAATAGTCATTATCTGTCAAGAGAACATTTAAACTCAATGTTCACAAGGAATCTGCCATGTTTAAGAATCCTAATTACAAGGCAATAAGCCACTCAGTTACATCCTATGCCCGTGAACCATCACAGCTGGATATGGGAGACACTCTTTTCTCTTCAAACTTAACAGCACAAAAGCCAAAATATTTAGGAAGTGAAAATGGAAAATTAAACCAAATGAGTGACAGCAACACAAAACTAACAACTCTTCTCTCTGGGCACATTTGTTTCTGCCCTGGGCAAGCATACCTCCCCCATGGCATCTGTCTGAGAGCCAGCATCACAGAACTGCTGAGGGATGCCAGAGTCACCAAGCGTGCCTGTGCTGTGAGGAAAATCTTGCAGAGAGTCGGTAATGGAGCAGCTATTCTTGAAGCTGTCAGTAAGCTTGGCCAGGCTCTGGAAGAGAACGAGACAATATCTCTGAGTGGGGATCACAAGGTTTCCTTTCCCTTTAGAAGCAGCCATCTCCTCCCTATTTGAGGTATGTAGCTCTATGACTAGAGAGTTATCCCACCCCACTTTCCATTAGCATTAGATTTAAAATGCACATTTTTCACTGCATACACTTCTAATAAAATTCTTAGTCATTTAAATCAGAGAGTGATTGAGTCCTCTTGGCAGCCCATATTAAAATAGACACCAGTTATGGTACTGCTTTTACAGTTTCTTAAACATTCGTGTCTCCTAAATAAACAAACAAAAAAATAAGCATTCCTATCCAAAATGCTAAAGTGTTTGATCAATAAATGAGTCTGACACAGATGCAGGCCACCTTGACATTTCTATAGATAAATTATAGAAGATGAAAGCTCCAGATGACGCTTACGCATTTTATATCCTGATTTTTCAGTCATAAATCTACATTGTCAGAGGTAATCTCATATGTATATTAGTCTGCCAAAAATTATAACAAATATGCATTTAGGCACATGGAATCTCTTTGTGTGGAAATTTAAGAAAAATCTGATTTTTTACCATTTATTTTAGCATCACTGCAGTCACCAGAACCAGAATGCATAAGTGTGGCAGAACTTGCATAATTGGCTCAAAATTTACACAAAGGCTTCTAGGAAGGAGCCAGTCATGCAGTCACAGAAGTTCATATAACAAAGACAAACAACCTTACTGATTTTGGTGGAAGAGAACTTTGCTCATGTTCTCCCTGGGGTTTCTCAGAGTAGGAGAGACTGTGGAGACCTCAAAGATGATAGTGGGTCTGGAAGCTTCTCCAGAAATTATATCTCCTGCCTCCATGATGAAAAATCCAAGTGAGGCAACTGGATGGCTTTTCCCAGTGATGTACACTCAGTGTGGTTTAAGCAGGGAGTCCTGCTTGATCTCATGGGACACATTATCTGTCTCTAGCATGAAATACCACTTGGTTCACCCTGGGGTGTTGGCAAGGATAACAGACATAGAATATCTTGTTCCAATGCTGCACACAGAGACCTTGGTAAATGGTAGATGCCCTCAGTGCTACCAGTGTCCCTAAAAGAAATCTAGCAATGGACCATTTATCTATCAGGACCTGGAGAGGTCATCTGAAAATACAGATTTCTGAGCCTCACCTCCAAAAATTCTAATTTAATAGGACTAGGCTGGAGCCTAGTAAACTACATTTTAACAGTCATCATGGGAACTCTCTGTGTAAGTCCTTAACCTTAGGAACCACTGCCAAGCAAAGTCACTATTTGTGCATCTCTCATTTTTGTTTATAAATCTGGGCTTTGCCTTCTACGTCCTCTGAATCTTACATTCTATAGAATCTAGACGAATGCCTGCTAGGCACTAGGTGCTCTCTTAGTGCATTTTTGCTTTCAAAAAATAAAAGCTGTAACAGACAGCAATGAATGCATTCCAGCATCAAGTATAAAGACCAGTGTGTACACATTTGCAAAAGCTCAACTTTTTCTAAAACCAATGAAAGACATAAACGTTAAGGGGCAAAAACATAGAGCACTATAAAGCTATAATGATCCCACCTATATAATTCAAATATATATTCACATTTATTCTGAATCCACATGAATGTTTGAAGGTTATGCAAGAAGAGAATAAAAGTAGTTACAAGAAGTAAAAGGACAGAGCAGTATCAAGACTTCTTACCAGCAACCTTGTGAGTTATTTTGATTAACATCAATTTATCACCCATTGTGTGGGTTGAGCTATGTCCCTCAAAAAGATATGCTCAGGTCCAATCCCCAGAACCTGTGAATGTGACCTTATTTGGAAACAGGGTTCTCACAGATGTAATCTATTGAAGATGAGGTCATACTGGATAAGTAGGCACTAATCCAATGATGGGTATGATGATAAGAAGAGGAAATTTGGACATAGAGAGAAGATAAGGCGATGTGACATTGGAGGCAGAGACTGGAGTGATATTATCTGTAAACCAAGGAACACCTGGGGCCACAGAAGCTAAGAGGGAAGGAAGAACTTAACCCACTCCCTGAGCCTTCAGAGAGAGCAGAGCCCTGCTCATATCTTGATTTTGGACTTCTAGCCTCCAGAAGAGGCAGACTAAATTCCTACTGTTCTAAGTCACTTGGTTCAGTCAGTAATTTTTTTTTTGGGTGGTATTGGGGTTTGAACTTGCTAGTCAGGTGCTCTACTACTTGAGCCATTCTGCCAGCCAGTCACTTGGTTAATGGTACTTTGTTATAACAGTCCCTAGAAAATAATATACTTATTTAAATATATACTGTAAGCATTTGTATGTAAAATATACATAAATATTATATATGAATTGCATATACAGTAAATATGTAACATATATAATAAATAAAAGACAGATGGACAAGCAGGCAGGTGGGCTGGCTCTGCAGGGGGCCTCTCAGGCCTTACCTGCATCAGGTCCCGCCGTTCCTTCTCGCCTGTACAAATGGCTTTCTTGATGGTGTGGAGCTCACTCATGATAGCCTGGGCCTCATCCAGTTTGTAGCTGGTGTGAGCACTTGACATCTTCCGATCAATCCTGGTTAAAAAAGAAAAATTAGAGTCATTCCACATGAGACCATAACACTCCTTTAAACAACAACAATAAAATCCCAAAAGCTTCATAGAAAGGTGGGCAACAATTAAAAGCAATGTTTTGTCATGGCCAGGAAAGACCCACAAAACCTTCCTACAAAAACCTAAGACTTGGCTAGTAGTTTGGCTACCTTAGCTCCATGAGCATCCTCTGCAGGGGAAGAGGTCCATGCCCTTTATTAAAAAGCCAGCAGTGAGATCACTGGGCTTGAGTAAAGGATGACATTATGCACTCCCTTTTCTGGAAGGAGGACTGAGTCTTCTTTGTTTATCCCCAGCATCCAGGTTAATGGCTAACAATATTTTTGAAAAAAGCCTATGAATGAGATTTGTGTGCAAGCAGGAGTAAATGGGAAACAGCAATAAGTAGTGAGCTTCAACAATGGTGCTTTGTGCAAAAGTTGGAAATGTTTATGTTTCCTCTGTCTCTTATTTCATTCTAGTTCTCATTTATCACTTTTTCCCCTACCTACCCCCTCCATTCTTTACTTCAATACAAACATCCATTCATCCAAAATTCCTCCCTTTCTTCCCTTCTTCCATCCCTTTCTGTCCTTCCCTCCCTCCTTTTATCTATGCATCCTTCCAGCCAACCCATGTACATCCCAGGGCTGACTCGGGGTGGTAGAAGCAGAGTACAGAACAGGACAAGACTTGGCTCCTCCTTCAGAGCAGGCAGCCTCAGAAGCACGTCCTCTGTCATGTCTCCCATACCTAAGTCTCAAGCCTTGGAAGCCCTCAGGGCTAAGGAGCTTGGGAAACATGTCCAGAGATGACATGAATTCCTTCCCTGGAAAGCAACTAGCTTGCTTTTCAAGTTATAGGCCTACCATTACACAGGTTCAGGTGCTAGTGTTTTTCCCACACATTATCCTGAAAATGTGTATCATTAACAGGCAGCCCAAGCTGCCTTGTTTTCCACCACACAAGACCCCTCCTGGCATGCTACCAAGTGGGAGTAGCATTCCAGACCTGCCACTCACTAGCTGTGGGACCCTTCCCCTTTTCCCACTTGTTTCCTGTGTCTCCTATGGAGACAGTAAAAATACCGTTCCCATAGAATGGGTGTGATATTTAAGGAGAAAATGCAAGGAAGGGGTTATTTGCAGGAGACCTGTCATGTAATGTTTGTGATGGCAAATACTATCAGGATAACGTGGAATTTACTTACTCATTGGAGAAAAAGTAAATAACTTGCCAACTCTGCTATTATATTAATAAATTCAGTGACACAACTCACAGCAAAGCTTGGCACCAGAGTTGACCAGAGCTATTAGTATCCTTGGAACAGGAGAAGAGCAAACTCAAGAAGCAGAAAACCATCCCACACATAGCAGGGCTAAATAGCATTGCTGTGATTGCCACCAACTATAATAAAACACTTATGAAGACCGATCCTATGTCCTGTCCCTAAATCCAAGCACGGTCTGACCACAGACACTTCCATAATGGGTCAGTTATAAACTTGTAGGTTCTCAAATACACATTGCCCTGTCTGTTTCTACAGAGCAAAATTCTTTAGTTATCCATTATAATAAAATATATGTATTTCTTTTTTGGAGGCAGTACTGGGGTTTGAACTCTGGGCCTTGCACTTGCAAGGCAAGCACTCCACCACTTCAGCCATACACCTCAGACCAAGGTACATGTATTTTTTAACTATAGTGTTCAACCAAAAGTTAAAATAAGTTAGCAGGAACTAGTTTGGGCTGTGGGCATGGTTTTTCTTTTTTCTCTTTTTTGTTCTCTGCTCTGTCCCTACTCTAGTTCTTTCACAACAGCTTATCCAAATGACTGAGGTAGTTAGCTTTAACTCTAGACTATCTTGGGGATTGTCATGAAATTCAGTGATAAAATATATAACAGGTTCTTCTGGGCATGGTGGCACATCCCCATAATCCCAGCACTCAGGAGGGTGAGGCAGAAGGATGGTAAGTTTGAGGCCAGATTGGATTAAAAAAACCAACACATACACATAAAATAGATTTCCCAGAACAGTATCAGCCCGCCATTTTGTGGCTACTAAAAAATGGACGTCAATAGCAAAAATGGCAGCAGTAGGCATATAAGCCCAGTACATTTTTACAACTCTTGTTTACCCCTCGAAATCAGCCTCATATCTACCAAAATGGCTGGCTTTTGCACTTACTCCTGGCACTTTACCCAGACCTTCAAGTTGAGAGCAATAGTCTGTAAAGTTTCATATTCTACTTTCTTACCTGTCACAAGTTCACAACAAAAATCAGTATCATTTACTGAAACTTTTATCACTGAATGGTGTGGGTTACAGAATGGGGAATCACCAGAAAAAAACATAACCCCCTGGATCCCTGCTATAGGTGAAACTGAGAGATTGCTGATTCAACAACCAGTTCCCAGAAAAAAGGAACCTCTTCTTATCCTACTTATTACTCGCTGATAGACATTATATAATAGTTATCATTAAATTGAACTCCATGGTCTCTGTCTGCACTTGTAAATACCCAGTGACTTGACAGTAGAGAGAATCTTGTGATAGAGAATCCTTTCAGTATGAAATTATTCAAGGACAAAGCAACACCAGGAACAGTGATTAAATTCTTTCAATCCGTGTCTGGTTCAGGAGTTTGGGATGGCAGTAAGGTCCTTGTAGACAGCTATTTGCCTCAGGCTTGGGGTGTAGCTCAATGCTAGAGCATATGATTAGCATGTGTGAGGATCTGGGTTCAATCCTCACCACCAAAAAACGAAACGAAACGAAACAAATGTCTTTTGAGAGCCATTCATCTTATAAAGATCACATAAACACCAATACAGATGATACAAGAAAATATAAAACTGGGAAAGCCCATGTGTGTTTCCATTTTAGATGCTCGAGGGAAAACCAAGAGTCTCTAATCGCTAAAGCAGAAATAAAAGGCTATACCTTTTTTTTTTTTTTTTTTGCGGTACCGGGGTTGAACTCAGGGCCTATACCTTGAGCTACTCCACCAGCCCTTGTTTGTGATGGGTTTTTTCAAGACAGGGTCTTGCAAACTATTTGCCTGGGCTGGCTTCAAACCGCAAACCTCCTGATCTCTGCCTCCTGAGTAGCTAGGATTATAGGTGTAAGCCATCGGCACAAGGCAAGGCTCTACATTTTAAAGCATTAATCCAGCCAAAAAAAGTCACCAAACTTTTCTTGCAGAAGAAATCTAGGTTTATTTATATAATAATGTTTTATATACCTCTTCTGATAAAGGGTTTTCCAATACCTCTTTTTAAATGTCAAACCACAACCCATTTAGGCTGATGAAATCTATAGAGAAGGGATATCACAATTCCAGATGAAACCCTGAAGCCAGAAGTCTGAATGTTCTCTAATAATTAATGAAAAGTGTCTCTGCTAATTGGACTTGTTGATTTTTCCAGGATAAAAACTATAGCAAGCTATCATCAGCTGACACTGACCCCCAAAGAAGAGGAGGGAGCTCTATGGCATTGAACAAAAGTTTTCAATTGCCTGGGAATGGATGCTAAATCAAATACCCTTTGACATATATCCAGGCAACATGGTTAAGGCTGCAGTTTGAGAGGCTAATATCACCCATTCCTATTTTAGACTTGAATGCTATGTATGCCTTATGGCTTTCAGCAGCTACAACACCTAGGAGGGACACTGGTAAACCCAGGAATGGAGCCAGCAGCCTCTTGAGGCACCAGGTTCTAGAAGAAATGACCACCACATCAAAAAGAACAGACTCCAATCCCATGAATGCAAGAAAACCAGCAGCAACAATATCACAGAGCATTGCACAGCCCTTTGGAGAAATAAACTGTGACTTTGAGGCCAGGGACCTGGGTTCTGACCTCAGTTCTAGCCAAATGGCTGTGAGACCTTGGAGAGGAATGAAGAAAACTGGACCAGAGGATAGCTAAAATAGCTGTTCCAAGGGTACTATGACCAGCAAGTCCAGTAGCAGAATAGGAAGCCAGGCGGGGTTCAGGGATCCCAGCCTTGTTTCCCCACAGCTGCAGGGTGCTCTGTCACAGATACTCTGGTTCCACACAAGGAGTCATGTGCAGGGAAGGAAAAGGGAAAAGTATAAAAGCTGCCAGGTACCAGTGGCTCACGCCTGTAATCCTAGCTACTCAGGAGGCAGAGATCAGGATGATTGTGATTCGAAGCCTGCCTGGGCAAATAGTTTGTGAGACCCTATCTCGAAAACACCCATCACAAAAAAAGGGCTGGTGGAGTGGCTCAAGGTGTAGGTTCTGAGTTCAAGCCCTAGTACCGCCAAAAAAAAGAGTGTAAGAGCCACTGGATAGCATAATGTCAAAGTCAGGAATCACTGAAAAACTATTAATAAAAAGTAGTTATTATTATTATATAAAACATTGTTACATGAAAAGTTGTATGTTATTATAGAAAGTTATTACTATATAAAATATACTATTTGATCATATTATGGTACAATTATATGAATATAATCTAAAAATAGTACAATATGTCAAGCTCCTGTTAGATGACAGGGTCTTGCTGCATGTTTTACATTTGGCACTTCATTTAACCCTCTCAACAGCCTTATGAGACAAACATAATCTTCTTAGACTTTATAATGAAGAAGGTGGGGATCAGAGTAGTTAACTAAGTGCCCAGGTGACAAGTTAATCTATAGCAGAGCAGGGATTCAAATCCACATGCCCTGAGTTTGAAGCCTGCACAGGATCACAGAGTATGGTGGTGCCTCTGCCCCTCCTTGCTGGTGCGATATCCACCCCACATCTCAGATCGGCCACTGGGTGTCTGGATATTATTTTTTATAAGGGCAAGTTACATTTGACAGTACTCAAACTGCTTCTATTTTTCAATCATGATCAATTATTATCTAACAAAAACTTCAAAGGGTACAAGACCTCTTTTCTCACTTCTGCAAAATTCACTTATTTGAGAGTTCCCTCTCTTTTTAAAAATTCCTAATAGAACTCCAAATTCAGATGATGTACTCAATGATTTGTTATTTTCTAAAACATCAATGTGTTTCATCTCATAAAGAAAATCATAACATCTATGACTGCCAAAGAATTGTCTTATTCTACTTTTAATTTTAATTAAGAGTGCAAATCGGTGTTCATACAGCACACTGCAGATAAAAGTGATAGAAAAGCAATCATTTCTCAGAAAAAATAAAAAGGCAATACTAATAAGGACATGAGTTATTGTACAGTATGGAAAAAATTCAATTTACATTCAACTGCCCTTACTTTTCCACCCTCTACATTTTGCACATAGCTTCAGGGAAGCTGAGTGACTTGCTGAAGGTCATGGAGCCAGAAAGAGAGACAGCAAGGAGCCCAGCTGAGAGCCCTCAGGCAAGCATTCATCCTCTTCATCACTGGTTTAGCAACACATTCAAAGTCAAGGACTCCAAATACCCCACTATATAAAAGCTGAAGATTACCCCCACAGCAGTCAAATGTCATCCCAAAGTAAACTGGGGCTCTTTATGGTTTGCTTCTGAAGAGGCAGGTCAAAGAGAAATGGAGGAAAAGATACAGCTTCTGATAAGGAACCTTGTACAGTCAAAAAAGGCATGTCAGAGATGTTTATCATCAATCTCTACCTCCTGTTGCCCCAAGGGTTCCATTTTTGTTGTTCAGTTGAAGATATCGGGAGAATTGTACCAGTAAAAACAAGAGTAAAACCAACACCTTCTTAGAGAAAAGGGCTGCCAGGCTGCTAAAGCTGTTCCATGTTAATATCACAAATTACAGCCAAAAAGAATGGACAGTTTTGCTACCATTTCTACCTTTTACATCAGCAACTCTGGTGAAGGCCTCGGGGGGGGGGTACCTTGGGAAGCTTCTGATAGTCTTCTGTCAAAGTAGGTCCTGTGTGGAACACTAGGCCTGTCCCATAACCAGGAACAATACTCTTTGTTTCCACTCCCATCTCTGTAAGTCTTACTGTTACCTAAGCACTGCTGGGGTTGCTGCTTGTGCCATACTTTATGTGCTCGTTAGCAGGATAGTGTCAAGGTACACCTTCTCCAACTGTGGAAAAATCCCATTCTCCTCCAAAACTACCAGAACATGCTTAGATCTCCTACCTAGTAAAGTCTCCCTGTGTTGCTGAATGCTTGGAAGTCTATGGTCATTTTTACTTAAGAAGACAAGTGGGTGTGACTCCATCTATCCCATACCAACAGGGAAGTAAGTTCCTCAAGCAATTGCAAGACTTGAAGCCAAGAGGCTCACCTGTTGGCTAAGAATGGACTTGGTAGAAATTAGCTATTGGAACAATTGGTGGATACCCCTTTCTGTGATTTGAATAGCAGTCCTAAGTAACATGAGTTCTTAAATCCTGGGCTAAAACATAATACCACACAAAATGTGCAAGAGAAAAGAATGCTAGGGGTAGTTAATAAGAAAGTGACCAGGTCAATGTGCACAGACCTCCCGGAGAGCCTACCCACCCAGGTAAACTTTTTGACTAAGGATGACCTATTCTTGCTCAGAGGGTCCCAGCAGCCAAGCATGAAGTGAACTATGTGACAGATACCAGTGGCAGGAGCAGTGACATCAGCTGCTGCCACAGCACCTAGGCTACTGTCAATTCCTTCCGCTGAGTCCTGCCCTAGGCCAGGAACCATCTGGATCCTCCGGATGGCGCAGAGAACAAGCTAAAAGCCCTTATTCTATGCAGTGTCATTCAAGTCAATAGATGGACAAGAAAAAATAAATAGTTAGGTCAGGTAGTGACCAAGGTTTTAAACAAAATAAGTCAAGTTTGGGGACAGCACGTGATGGAGAAAGTACCTCTTTAAATAGCATGGTCAATCAAGGATCTCAGCAAGACACAACACTTGCCCAGAGACCCAGGGAAGGGAGAGAGGAATTTGGAGAAAAGAGCACTGCAGGCACAGGAGCCACAAGTGCTAATGGTAAAGGCAGGATGACCCCAGCAGTCTGGGTAGCCAGCAGTGGGCAGGGTGGCTGGCACTAAGTGAGGCTGAAACTAGTGGGAAATGGGCCAAGAAGCCAACTCATGTGGAGTCTGGCTTGTATGGTAGGGGAGAGAGAAGGCCACAAGAGGATCACAAGCACAGGAAACATTTGAAAGAATCCCTGTGGTTACCTCGTGAGAATGTGAGTCATAATAGCAGTCATGGTAGAATCTGTGAAACAGATCAGGGTCAAAGGTGTGGAACTATGACCCCATGACCAATGGGGTCAGGGAAACATTATGGCCGCTGCACCAGCACTAGGGGACATTATAGTTGTCGTGCCAGAAAAAGGCTTCAATGTCACATAAGCTTGGGAAACAAAGGGTGAAGCTATTCTGCAGGACAGCTCAGAAGCTAACACGAGGTACATTCCAGATCTCCAGTAGGGAATTACAAACTGGCATCTCCCCATACCAATGGGCATGCTCAACCCATTGTTATGGATCACCTGTTTGGGAAGCACTGCATATAATCTAGCTCTGCATCCTTCCATTTGCCTCTAGACATTTAGCAATGAGTCACATTAAGGGAATTTTTTTTAATTAAGCTTCAGTAACTTGAGGGTAACAGAGTCCAGTAGATATTTCACAGGAAAAGCTCGCTTTTTCTTAAAACTTTGCTACAAGTGATGCTTCTATTTTCTTAAGACTTTTATAGAGGACCTCAAGAGAAATGTAAATGAATACCATACTAAGAGGCTATCTTTCACCAATGGGCCGGGCAAAAATGCCAACGCTTGTCAATACATCTTGTTGGCAAAGTCAAGGAAAGCAAGAACACTCATATGTCAGAGGTAGGAAGGCAAAATGGTGCAACCCCTAGAGGGGAGAATTTGGAAATGTCTAATAATTTGACAAATGCATTCACCCTTTGACCCAGCTAGCCCACTTTCAGGAACTTGTCCCAAAAGATCTAGAAGCACACGAGGCAAAAAAATGAATGGGAAAAATACTTCGATGCAGCAGGCCAAAAAAGTCAGAACTCACTGAAAATCTTCATAGCACAAAAAAAGACAACCAGAGTACATGCTTCTGGATGGAAGTAATGCTACCACCTACAAAACATTCATACTGAAGAAAAAAAGAAAGGAAAAGGAAAATAAACTTGAATTTGAACCAGCTTCTTGAACTAATTAATCTGTGTGCATGAATAACAGGAGATAAGAGAACATGTTGGGTAATGCCCTGAGAATTCAAGCAGCAAAATCCGCTATCAGGGAAATTCTATGGAACGAGAAAATTACATTCTTCAACAAATGGGTTATCAGGAAAACAAAAAAGAGGAGGACCAGAGATGAAGACTTAAGAAATGCATTAACCAAACGCACTGCATTGGGTGTTATTAGAATCTGGTCCCAAACTGAGAGGAGATGCAGGAAAGTTTGCTAGAGAGAGATGTCTAATGATTGGGATATTGGTACTATAGTAATGCTTCCAAAAGAAGAACACACTTTAGGAGAGATATGTATCAATTAAATATGATTCTTGGATTTGCTTCAATAAGGGACTGAGAGCTTAGTGAATGAGACAGGGCCACAGATGAGTAAGATCGGCCATTGTGTGGTTAGAATGGGGTGAGGGGAACAGGAGGGTTTCATTATACTATTTTCTCCACTTTTATATTTGACATTTTCCAACATTGGAAATTTATACACACACACACACACACACACACACTCTCTCTCTCTCTCTCTAGATACACACATACAATATATTCTAACATTAATCCAGAGAATGTATCCATGGCCAGCTCCCCTCCGCAGATATTAACAACATATACAGATATTTTTAAAAATACAAAAGGTTCTTTTTTCCTCACTTGGACTCAAGCATAATGATGAATTTCCTTGCTAGCCAGGAAATTCACCAAGATAAACAAGTCAAGTTTAAAATGGTATAAGCAGCCAAAGTCCTGGTGAGGTGCTCTGGAAATTAATACACTGGAGATTCTGGAAGCAAGAACAGCAAAAAGTTCTAGAGAAAAATCTAGGGCCACTAACTTAAATCAATACTGGAAGTAAAATCAGAGAAGCTTCACCTTTATGTATAACACCTCACGTGCTATCTGTACTTATAGTCAAGATTTCAGTTAATGTGTGGTAATTGTATCTCAATAAATGATAAATATAAATTTGCATGACTTGATCAAAACGTAAATACCCAACCTTCAATACCAGAAAAATAATGGGGCCATGAAAATCTCATAGCCTGTGGAACTGAGGAAAAGGCTATCAGATTATTTTTCACTTATAAAGAATTTTAAGAGTGGCGTAAGTGTCTGTGTTTTCTCTTTCTCCTGAAAGGCTGAGTCAGAGAACATAGTGACAACAAAGCTTCAAATAGAGTGGCAGTGTGCTGAGGAAGTCAGAGCTAGCTAGGTGAGCTCTGTGCAAGGCCTCTGTGCATGGCCTCCATGCAAGGCCGCCTGGCCCCTTGGCGGGGGCACAGGGTGGACCCCTCAGGACCAAGGCCAGGTCCACAGCCTTCCCTGCCACTCCTCTGCCTCCCCAGAGAAGGCGGGTGTCCCCATAAGCTCTGGCAGGCAAGAAGAGCCTCCCTTGGCAAAAGGCAAGTTTACAATCACTACTCCCAAGCGTGGGATCTTGCTAACAAAAGCAGACAAAAAATACAAACAACACCGTCCTTCTCTCTTCCAGAAGCACAACTCACATTCCGTGTTGGCTGCAGGCATGAAGTTAACCCTCTCCCTGTACTGGTCCCAACCTCCCTAATACACACCCAGAAAAACAAAAGCCTCCTCTTTCAATCCTTGAAACAACTGCAACCACACCAAGATGGATTTACTTCCCAGCAAGGCCAAGGGCAAGGCAGTTTCCTTGGTCCCCAACACATTTTATATTCTAGGTTATTCAGTCTTAAGCTCACATTGCAATAGAACCTTTGTCTTAAAACGGGGAAACAGAGCTGTCCAGACTGACAGAGCACAGGCAAAGGAGCAGGCACTGAGCCTGGCAAGCCTGCTGGGAAGAGCATAGGGCTTGGCTCCCTGTGAGGCTCCAGTCTCAGACTCTTCCAGAGCCCCAGTCACCTTCCTCAGAGCTTCTGCAAGTAAGAATGTGATAGACCTCAACTTCTAGCACACACATGCCTACCATTAAAGTAACCAATTATCTATCCATAGAAGCTGTAGAGTAGTGAAAGAAAGCTACAGTAGGACCCAATGAGAGCTAAAAATTAACCTCCAATTCAACTAGAGAGTCTAGCAACTTCTAGTGATTTATCAAATCAAATTACTTGCTTGTTCTTATTCTTCTTCCATCCTTTTAGCAGAAGTGACACAGGATGACAGAGCCACAACACACACAGAAGCATCCTAGGAGCCAGAACATCTGGAGACTAGCTGGACTTCAGGGGTAAAATCAGAGCCTGTATCAGTGCATTAGGAAGCACTTAGCAAGTGGACTAAACAAGCAACAACACCAGTAGCTGGTAACAGTACTGGAGAAGCAGATTGATTTGCTTAAGACAAAACTTAAACATAAAAAACTTGGGCTGACAGAGTGGCTCAAGTGGTAACAGCGCCTGCCTAGCAAACGTGAGGCCCTAAATTCAAATCCCAGTGTACAAATCAACTAGAGCTTATTAAAAGAATCTCAGATTGTAGATCCTAAACACAAGATAGTACACACAAATACTGCTGAGTAATAGAAAAAGCAAAGAGCAGACAATGACTTGAAAAGAACTCAGATTATACTATGCTAATGGGCTTATCAAAACTCACCTGCAGGGGGCATGGCAGTGTTTCTGAATAAACTGTCAACATTTAACAATCGTGGGAGTGAGGGCCAGAGAAAACCAAGCCTCTTTAAGTAGGACCCAGTTCACCTTTCTTTTGTGTCTTCTCTGGTGCCTAGATGACCTTAATCTAAAAGGACACACAAAGGAATTCTGACTGACTTAAGAAAGTCAATCCCAACCTAGTGTTCAACAACATGCCTAGTTCTTGCACTTTACACAAGACTGAGATAACTGCACTTGTCAAACATTCATCTATTATCTCCCCGTAAAAAGCAACACTGCAGCCATATCTGGAACAGTGCTACTGAGTCTGTACCTAGGACACAAAGCATGCCATGCTGCTGCCCACCTTTGTCAACCACAGCAATCATTGCAGGTTCCTGCCTTTATTGAAGGCTGACTAGGTAGCAGACATTGATACTACCCTCTGGAAAATCATCACTGTTATAGACTGTGTGTTTGTGTCCCCTCCAGCTTCTTAGGTTGAAGCCCTATCCCCTAATGAGAGAGAATCCGGAGATGGAGCTTTTGAGAGCGATTAGGTTGACATGAAGTCAGAGGGTAAGATCTCACTGATGAGATTAGTGCTCTCCAAGGGAAGGGAGGCCAGAGTACTTGCATATTCTCTTTCTTTCTCTCTCTCTCTCTCTCTCTCTCTCTTTTTCTCCCTCCCTCTTTCCCTCCCTCCCTCCTTCCCTCCCGTTTGCAAGTCAAGAATCAGGCCCTCACTAGGAATAAAGTCTTGGACTGTGAAATAAATGTCTGATGTTCAAGCCACCCAGTCTTCATGTGGAATGGATGAAGACACTCACCATTTTCAGATATATAAGAAATTAGGCACAGAAAGTGTGTAGCATATGCCCAGGTTCAGCCAGTGAAGGCAGTCTCTGAATCAAGAGAAAAGGACTCCCAGCCAACAAGCCCACAACAACTTTTCTCAGAAAAATCAATGTTTTTCATATCAATGCCACCACCATTTGTAAAATAACAACTTTTATTCATTTAATTGTAAAAACATGAATACCTGTCGATGAGACTGTCCAACATCACTTCCTGTGATGATGGAAATCTATTGCCTGTGCTGCCTAGGAAGTAGCCGCTACCTCAGTGGTTCTCAACTAGGGACATTAGAGAATGTCTGGAGGCATTTTCAGTTGTCACAATGGGGGTTTGGGTGCGACTAGCACCTAGTGGGAAGGGGCCAGGGATGTTGCCCAACTTCCTATAGTGTACAGGACTTCCTCCACAAAGTTTATCTGGTCTAAAATGTCACTGGTATCATGATAAAGAAAATTCACACTAGCCACATGTGACCACTGAGCACTTTGGATGTGGCTACTGAGACTGAGGAACTAAATTTTAATTAATTTAAGTTTAAATTTTAGAATGAAAAATTTTAAGAAAATAAAACGAAACCCGAAATTAAATGTAAGTGGTTGCTGGCAGAATGGCTCAAGTGGCTCCTACCTAACAAGCATGAGGCCTTAATGAACCCCAGAATCATCAAAAAATAAACAAATAAATGTAAATGGTTATCTGTATCTTAGACACTATATCTACAGAGTAGTGCATAAATAAATAAAATAAAGTAGATGTCTTGTTTCACAAGCATTTCCATTTAAAGGAATAAAGTATCTTTAAGAAAAAGAGAAACTCTGCTGTTTAGGATTGGAAATAAGAAACATAAGTAAAGGCATAAAAGTGAAGGTCATAGGCTTTTGGATACATGTTCAGATACCAAACATGTCAGAACACGAGGAAGTCACAGGCAAATGCTCCCATCTACACATTCAGGCGACTCACTCTTGCAGGGTCTCCACGCCCTTTTCTTTGTACTGCAGCTCCTGCTTCATCTGGGTCAGCTCTCGTTTTAATCTGGAAAGCTAAAGACAAATTACATTTTTTTCTAAAAACAAGCTATGAAAAATTATTCCTACAGTTGTTATTTGCCATGTCATCTAAGTTCCTATTTAGCTCACAATTCCATGGGTATCTATTCTCTCCATGAACTCCTATTCACACACTTGTAAAACCGCCACTCTAGAAAAACCACCTTGCTTAGACTCAAGAATCCCCAATCATGACAGGTACATATCCAAATGGGGAACTGGTAACTATTTTTTTCAAGGTAATGATTAACACATCACAATTAGCAAGCTTATGATTCTGTCATCTTTCCTTCTACTTACTACTCATCAATCCCACCTAGGAAACAATCTCTAAAAGCAAGGTCTACCTGAAACTTAATCTCTTGGTACATTTCTTTAAACAGATTTCAAAATCCACCGCATTTTCTGAGCTATGCTCAGCACAAGTGTGACCCTTCCCAGACACCCAAGGAGACAAGGGTCTGAAGAGACAACACGAAGTGACACTTGAAGAATCCAGGTGTCACAAGGAAAGGAGCACCAGAACCCTTCTGGTCAAGCACTATTACAGAACCCAGCCATCTAGGACTAGGGAAAACAGTAGCTGCCACAGTCAAGGTCAGCACCCTGCTAGTACAGGGAAGCAGCCCCATGACACTGGGTCCCGATGTCATTAAGTCCAGTCTATGAAACATGTCAGATAAGCTATGGCTTTAAAATGAAACTTTTTCCTTACTGGAAAAAAGTGAAAAGCAAAACAAAATATAATAACAATAATTAATGAAATCGAAATCTTACTAAAATCTAAGTGTTAGTCATGCTAATGACCACAAAATGAACCATGATAAGTAACGTTACATAAAAATATGTATGGGGCTTCTAGGTGTAAGAACACTGGTTTTACTCACCCTATCCCGACGACTTGCTATTTCTGCTTTAATCTGATGTGGGTCATACTTTGTATTTGTTGAATATCCAGAGAAGGCTAAACAAAAGGAAAATATTTTATAATGGATTCTTTAAAATAAATAAATGCACATAAAAACTTCCAGTTTACCATATTAAATAATTAATTCTAAATCTCAGATTTATAAATGGATTCTGACCATTGCCTTATTCACCGATGACACTAATATCATTTAAATGAAAATGAATGCTTGAGTGACAGGGTAAGTGTGAGTCATTTGAAATGAATGCAGTTAAGAGTAACTGTGCACAAGATGACCATGAAGACTGGGGGGAGGCAGGTGCCAGTAGCTCACCCCTACAATACTAGTTAATTGGGAGGTTGAGATCAGGAAGATCGCTGTTCAAGGCCAGCCCAGACAAATAGTTCCCAAGACCCCCATTTCCAAAATAACCAGAGCAAAATGAACTGGAGGTGTGACTCAAGCAGTAAGAGCGTCTGCTTTGCAAGCAGTAAGTCATGAGTTTATACATAGCCTAGTCCCACCCTCCTCCCAAAATTAACATTTCATAACATCAAATCCCCTTGATGTTCATATTTTTGCACCAGGATTTTCTACATAATTCCACATAAGAAAAATATATGGCTGTAGGTAAATCAAAACTGTTTACTTATACTACAAATCTACTAGGGTTAAAAACTATACACACAAAAGGGGGAAATGATTATGGTATGGAAAACTATTCTTATTATGTGCATGGCACCTGTAGTATGAACCCATTTATACTTTCTTTTCCAGTACACACATGGAAGAGACTGAAGGATAGAACTCAAAGATTAACTGTAATTATTTTCTGTGGCTGCATTGCAAGAGGTTTTAGCTTTATTTTCTTCAAATCTATATTCTCCAGTTAAATAATTTTTGACAGGAAAGAAAAAAAAGTAATTAAGAATTTAAAAATTAAAAAGGTAACTTTCTAGTTGTGTCAGTATCTAGTACCATGTCAGTGTAGCAAGCTTAAAGAAAGCTGTGCCCTCAAGTTGCTTGCTCCCCAGAAACTGAAGTGAAGCACTCATACTTTTTCACTAAGTTTGTTTGGCTGAAATACACCACATAACTCAATGCTTTCTTAAACAGTGCAGTGCACATGATTTAAACTCTTTTTACAGACACAGAATCAGTAGTATGAATAGCCAATACTTGGGGTGAATAAGCTCCACAAAGCTGCTTATATGCACAGCACACTGCCAATTTCTGTCCACACAGAGAGCTGAAAGCCTTTTCCCATGTTCCAGCAGCCAAAGAAGTCAATGGCTGTTTCTCATTTCTACCATCCTTTGTACCTCTCTGCACTCTTTTTCTTGACGTCTGAAGCCATGGGCCTTTTTGTACTACAGCAACTTGACTTCTATTTCTTGGTTCCTTTGCCTTCATCTATGAGTCACCCCCACACTGGGATCATCAGCCTCCTTCCTGATGATTGTCCTTAATATCACCTGCTCAGAAGACCCATCTGTAAGACCAGCACCCATTTCTTTTACTTCTTAGATGTGGGTACCCAAGGTTGACTGTCACACAATCAACTTAGATGCTTACAACTAGAATTTAATTCAAAATCCTTTCTTGACTTTATATTGGAAAGGATGGCTCAAAACCATTATGTAGTTTATATAGCAATATCATTTAAAACCCCAGTTAGAATCATATCCAAAGTTAATTTGAGCAGTTTGGATCCTCCATTTTAAAAAACAGCGCTATGTAAAATCTACTATTTAAGCCTATTCAGTCAGAACTTCAAACTGAATGTACTAGAAACAAGTATCTAGAAGACCTAAGTGTTTGCCAGCTTAATCTCAAATTTTCTTATACTTAGAATTGTGATCGCTCAAAGACATAGATTAAAATATTTTTAAAACAGAATTCTTGGGCCGGGGACGTAGCTCATTGGTACAACACTTTGCCTAACATGCTTGAAGCCCTGTGTTCAATCTCCAACACCATACACACACACACACACAAAATTCTTTCTTAAATGAGAATGCCTATTTCCAAATCCTGCAGCTTTAATCTTGCCTAATGAAAGTGACACCTCAAACAATAACCTTAAAAGGCAGAAATCATTCATAGAATATCTCCATATTAAACTCCCAGGACTTAAGTCTCCCAGACCTGAGCATGAAGACCTTCCACTCTAGAGGGAGCAATTTGCAAATGAGGCAAAGGTCTGTATCCTCCCTTACGTGAGTGTTAAACTTGTCAATTTAACAGTCAGAAGGACAATGCCAACAGTTATCACCTGGGATCTTTCCCATTAAGGGTAAAAGTAACCCCACCACCAAAGTTCAAAAGTTAACTTCAATGTTAAACATCAGTAACGATAACTGTAAATCATCACCAGTATCTGTGGTGAATAAACTCCAGGAAACATTTTCTGCTTGTGCAATTTCATAGAGAAAATTAGCAGAGACTTGAATAACACATGAGAGGTGTGGTGGATACTGCTGGGTATCTACACAGTAACCCTTCACATATCTCCCTAAGTAATAGAACCCAGATCCTGACCTGTAGCCACCTCTCACCGAGGAGACTCAGTATATACTCAGTTCTAGAAGGAGAGCTTGATGGAACAAAAACACTATGAAGCCATGAAATCCCTCATGGAGAACCCCACCCAACCTCCAAAGGACTCTGTTATGTGACAGTGAATTTCCTATTTGTCTAGGCCTGTGGGAGTCAGTCTTCTACTACTTACAGTTGAAGAGATCTTAAAGGTAGATTTTACTGAGACCACACAAGTTACCTTTGCTACATATGGCCTCTAAAAATGGGAAATTCCATGTCTGGGATGAGGGAAAAGGCAATTCAAGTACCTAAGACTGTAAATATATTTTATCCCCAAATGTTAACAATAGTTGTGAACACTGGTATAACTTCTAATAGTATAATTCAATTCATAAGTAAAAATTTCAGTTCCTAGAATCTGGCATGAGTCTAACAGAACAATTTACAGAGTCCAAGGAACCACTAGGGCTCCAGACCCCTTTTAACAGCATACACTTCACAACATTTATACAAAGAACTACCTTCCTCTGTGAAGCATGTCTCCAATCTCAAGGTTTATAATGAAGAGCAGACTTCCACCTCAGAAGCTTTCTTTTCTCTTGAGAGTTGAGTGTGCAGAGTTGCTAACTAGCTCAAGGAGTCTGCCCAGGCATATAATATTGCTTTGCATATATAATAATAAGGGTACAGCTTAGCTGGACCACAACAATGTAAATTATTAGACCTTGCTATTATATGGTGCCTTTCACATGTATTTCATCTATTCTCATAAAATCTTTGTGGAAGGGAGATGATTATTATGTTTCTTTACTTTGTAGATTAAAAGACTCAGTTTGCAGTGACTTGACCTACAAGTATGCCATCATTCATGGAAGTATTCATGTCTAGGTCTTGGGCTCCTAGGGGATTATCTCTGCTACAGCCTTCAAGATTGAAACTTGCCAGTTAATTCGTGTGAAAAATGCTGTGTGATCTGTTTTTCTCCTGCCTGCTCCAACATGCTTGTGTGAGGGAAAACAAAAGGCTGAGAGGATTGCCTGCAGCCCTTATCCTAACCCAGACAGCAGATGAGAAACCCTTTAGCAGAGCTGATGGAAGATAGTCTGAGTGGGATGGGCTTGGAGCCTCAGAAAGAATGTTGGCAGAACTGATAGCTGATAAGGTCAAGCTTCTGCCACCACCTGACCCAAGAATCCAGAGTGAGTCAGCACTTTCTCACCAAAGATAAGGCTGGCTCTTTCACAGGCACCAAAAGACACTTTAGGTGTCTCACTCCTGGAGCCATGATAACAGTCATATTCCAGCTACTAGAAGGGACATTCACAGTTAATCTAGACCACTGGACCTCACCTGGGGTGTTTTAAAGACACAAACAACAAAAATATCAGGCATCATCCAATGCTAATTAAATCAAAGTCCCTTGAATTGGGGCCCAGGCAGTAGTAGTTTGTAAAGGCCCTCCAGGAGATTTGAACTTGCAGTCAGGGTTGAGAATCACTGGTGTAGACCCTGGGTTGGAAACTTCTTCTGAAAAGAGGAAGACAGTAATATTTGGCTCTGTGGACCATACCATCTGTCTCAAATAATCAGTTCTGCTATTGTAGCTACCATAGACAATAGTGAGTGAATGGCCATGGCTGTGTTTCAAGAAAACTTTATTTGCAAACACCTACACCGATAGGATTCAGCCTGTGGACCTAATGTAGTTTGCAGGCCTGTGGTTCAGATGGTAATTCTATGCCACATAAGAATTTTTTCCAAAAGATTCTGCAAATGGTCATAGTTAATCGAATATATGCAGAGGCTAGAGTTTCTCAAGAATGAAGGAGTAACTCCAGAAAGAAGTTTCTAAGATAATGAATGCATTTAGTGGTAAAAGGAAGGCAAACAGAAGAACATGTTCCAATGAAAAATGTAGGAGAGAACTCTACAAAATGGAGCTGTAAAGAAAAAACTGGGTGTGTCACTGAATGTGTCCACTGTGGGTCAGATTCATCCCAGTGCTCTATAAAGCATAAAATAGGACTGGGTACCAGGCAGTGAGCTCGGGGGCTCACAGAAATAAATGAGAGTTGGGATCTTGGTTCCTGCAGCCATGTGTGTTCTAATCTGGCAGAACATTTGAATTTGTTTTTTAACCAGGAACAAAAGGAGTCAAGGCTTGGATATTCTTAGATACCAGATGGGCCAACATTGACACAAAATCTTTCCTTTCAAATGAATGGAGTTTTAGTCTTGTGATTTCCATAGCTCAGAGGGAACTCTGTGAAGGGTGTGGATGAGATGCACTTCCCTTCCTGCAGTCCTCCCCACACCCTTCTTTTCCAACGTTAGAAAGGGCTAGTCTAGGTTCATTACTATGTTCATCATTATTGCCTCATTTTCCTCTTCAATCGGCCATTAGGGATAAATTGTGTTCCCAACATTTAGGATATAATGACGGCAGGTACTCAGGTACTAAATAAGTATGTGTCCAAATAATGAATGAATAGCTTAGTGATCCTATGTGGGACCCAAGAAAGTCAAGAAGTAGAAAGTGTTCTGTCTTTCACTTGTCCCCTGTATTGTTACATGACTGTCAGATAACTTGTCAATTTATAACCAGTCTTTGTTTTCAGATAATAGGAAATGGGGGATAGGGGGTGCAAGTGTTCCAAAAATACAATCAGCTCTTTGGAACTGCTTCTTTCTTGTCTAGGAAATACTGTAGAAAAACAAAGGCAACAAATTAACAGATTTGGGTTCAAATCCAAATTGTATCATTTCCTGGATACATAACCTTGAAGAAGTAATTTAGCATCACTGATACCCAGTTTCTCAAGAGAACAAGGAAGATAACAGTATGTGCTTCACAATACATTAACCATAACTATGCATAGGAAACACTAGCTTATTGAATATTGTTTCCTTTTTCTTCAAGTTATTACCGATGAAGGAAGTAATAGGAACTAAATTCAGATGATATTCAGTTCCCATTACCAGAACAAGGAGTGCTTGAGATGACTAGCTGGCACTGAGAGAGATCCCGTGTGGCTGACTAGAACCAGGTGTGCTATGCTCCTAATGTGGGCCCAGTCCCTCTGGCATGGCCATACAAGCCATCTGTTAGATCACAGCAACTCAAGCCAACAGGATCACTGCACTGAACTTTACCCTGTGGCCAGAAAGAATTAATTTGAGTCATGACTAGCAGGGTTTTCCTCATTGTAATCAGTAGCTCAAGTTAAACAGCAGACTGAAAGGGCCTAGTGGAAACCCTAGAGACAGCAGCAACTTGATAAACCACTTGGATTAACTCCTAGATTCCATTCATAGCTGACTTTTTCCCTTGTGAGCTGATAGGCTCCAGGAAGCTCCACTGGCATCTCCAGCCCTTTCATGAAAACAGACATGCCAAATTCTGGCCTCCAAGGCAACCTACTCAAGGGGAAGAAGGGACTGTGAGTACATGGAGACTTCTAGCAAGCCAGGCAATGGCATGTGATGAGCATGTTAGAATCTCAGTACCAGGGAAGCATCATATGCCTCTACTGAAAAACAAATGCCACTTCAAAGAGGGCATCTTGAGTATTTCATTTACTGGGCAATAATAAAATTCCATGGGGTACAGGAAGGAATGTAATTGAGTACAATTCCTTATTTGCCTAAGTGTCAAAGAGGTGAAAAATTCATGGAAATACAAAAACTGATCTTGTTGAATATCCCCAATCCATAAAGACTCTAAGTATGGAATAACCTTACCCTATGGGCTCAACATAGGTTGGGGTTTCCCTTTCATTCCTCCTCAAGGTAGGTACTCTCTGGACATATAGTCCAGAGTCCCCACAGTCACCGCAGCTGAAGTCCTGACTGCACTATTAGTAACTGATATATAATACAAGCCTTCTCTTGACTCAATTTTTCTTTTCAATCACTCTGAAGAAACTTCCTGCCAAGTTTTTCTGATACGTACTTCTTCCAGTCCATTCTTTGAAAGACTGACTTGAGAGCCTTTTGAGACTTAACCAAACCTGACCATGTAACAGATAAAGTACTTAAGGGATACTGCAAAAAAATACACTATTAGGTTGAATCATAAGAAATCAGTAACCTTCAGCCCTTCTTTCCCTGTAAAAATGATAATTTTGTATGGCTCAATCTTGCTTCTGCTAAGTGGCTTTTTGAAAGGTTTAGAATTGCTAACTATATGATCTCAGAACCTGTAATAAGTCGATGCTTCAGCTAGGTGTGACCTTGAGGTACCAAGTCCTTGGGCTTCTGATGCTATGAGATCACCAAGAATGAACATGTGCTAGGCCATAAAAGTCATCTCAATAGATTTCAAAAAATTGGAATCTTACCTAGTATAGCTTCTGACAATTGAATTAAATTAGAAATCAGTAACAACATGACATCTTTTAAAAGTCCCAATAACTTACTTCTAAAGAATCCATGGGCCAAGAAATAAATCACAAAAGAAATGAGAAAATATTTTAAGCTGAATGAAAATGAAACCATAGCATTCCAAAATTTGTGGAAAGCAGTTAAAGAGAACTGAGAGGAGAATCTGTACCTTTAAAGGCTGTGTAAGAAAGTAAGAAAGGTCTAAAATCAGTGATCTAAGTTTCCACTTCACAAAGCTGGAAAAGGAAAAACAAATTAAAGGCAAACTAAGTAGAAGGAAGGAAACGATAAAGAAGAAAAATCAATACAATTGGAAACAGATAAGTAACAGGGAGGAAGAAAACCAAAGTACAATTCATTCTAAAGATAAATAAATTTGCACTGGGGCAAGGCTCAAGAGGTAGAGTGACTGCCTAGCAAGCACAAGGTCCTGAGTCCAAATCCCAGTACTGTAACAACAAAAAACCCCAAACAAATAAAATTGACAAAAGTTTAGCTACACTGTTAAGAAAAAAGAAAGAAGACTCAAATTATTAGTATCATCCATGAAAGAGAGGCCACCGCCTCAGACTCTTCAGTCATTAAAAGGATAACTTTGTAGACTTGACAGTTACAGCTCGGATCATCATTTGGAAAACTCCTTGTGGGCCAAATCTGGCTTGTTACCTATATTTATACTTTTATTGGAACACAGCCAAACACTCATTTATATGTTATCTCTGACTGCTTTTTCACAATAACAACAGGGTTGAGTAGTTGGCACTCGCTGAGATGCAATGGCCCACAAATCCTAAAATATTTACTACTAATCCTTTATAGAAAAGATTGCTGACTTTTGGATTAAATGAAACAAATTCTTTGAAACACACAAATACCAAAACTGATTCAAGAAGAAATATAAAACCTACAAAGAACACTCCAACAAAGAATTCTAGGCCCCAGTGGCTTTTCTGGTGAATACTATTAAACAGTTAAGGAAACAGTAATACCAATCCAATATAAACTCTTTCAGAGAAGAGGCAAGGAGGGAACACTTCTCAATTCATTCTATGAGGCTAGTATTACTGTGATATCAAAATCAGAGAGACATTACACTGTAGAGAGAAGAAAATGCCTCTAAAATTCAGCACTAGACTGCCTATCGACTTATCTATCACCTTCCGAAGAAAAGTTAAAAAAAAATAAATTAGTATGAACCAATATCTGAAGACCAAGAGATAAGATGACTTGGAAGCAACATATCGTTATACCTGAGTCGCCTGCACTCCCTCAAGGCACATGGTAATAGAAATATCTTAAATTCCTGCTACCCTCACCATTGTCCATAGTTTCTAGGTTTTTTTCTCCTTCAAGAGTAGCTGCAACACAAAAGAGCACAAGACATATGGCCCCTTGGCCTTAATTCCATTCTGATTTACAACACAGAATAAAGCTATGATTATTATCTTTAATGTTAAAAGCTCTTGTTGCCAAATACCTGGCAACAAGGTCACACACAAGTTCCCCCATGTCTCAACTAGGCTTAAGTATTCAAAAAAGTAAAAGCTAGTATTACCAACTTCATATATTCTCTCCAAGTTCATTGGCACCCAAAACAGTAGTGGTCATGTGTACCTATGGTGGGCTATGCAATGTGAGGACTCTTGTTAGGAAGGGACTGGTTCACACAGTGACTAATTCTCAGTAACAAAAGGCTTTGGCTTCTTATTCTGAACCTGACTCCTATACCTGGGCACCTGCTAAATAGTAATGAAAGGCCACCTGTGGTAGCCTCTGAAACAAAGGAAGGATTCCTTAGTTTCAAAAAGGAAGGGTTCCTTTGAGAATACCAGGGTACAGCCTCTGATTTGAGGGTCAGAGAGAGATCTCCTGCACCTACACACAAACACAATGCTCTGGTTAGACTCAGTTCCTTCTCCTTCAGCGGAATGCCCAATAAAGCCTAAAGCCCAAGAAAGGTCTCTACAGAAAGACAAGTGCTTGGCAGGCCTGAGACTCCTGAATCTTCCTACTCAGGATTAAGGGAAACTCTGTGAATTTCCCAAGAGATGCAGGTGAAGCCCTCTTCAAAACTGAGTAGGAGGTTGTTTTACATTATGGCCTGAAATTTTATTTATGTGATTATTTATTTTTTACTGTCCCCTTTCTGACCTTTCTTTGTAAGTCACCACCACACCCCAGTGTCTGGGCACAAAGTAGACCCTTGAAATTATCAATTACCTAACAGTATTTGATTGGAACCTTTATAAAGCTCTCTTGCCCAAGTAAAGCTGGGCATTTGCAGAGAAGCCAGCAGGGGCTTGGCTTTTCAAGTCACACATATTCACTGGAGGAGACAAATCAACTCACAGCTGGCATACGAGCGGCCGTCGTCCTCACACAATTTGTGCAGCTGCTGGTATTCCTCTTGAGCCAGCTCGAACCGTTGCTGCTTGATCTGGTAGATTTCTTTCTTGGCATTGAGAGCCTCCTGGGCTACAATTAAATACTCCTTCAGCATCCGTTCCTGCTCTCGCCTCCACTGCTCTCTTGGGTCCTCAATCTGGGTCAGCTCTGAAATGAAAAGGGCAAATAACACAAGTGACCTAAGGGTGAAGTCTGCAGATTCACCTACAGTCATGCAGTTATGTTGCTAGTCAACATGAAAATTAATTACCAGAATACACACTATGGGAGATCCTACATCGTGAACCTTTCTAAAGTGTGGTATACATTCTACTTATGTGTCCACAGTTCAAATGAGAAGAAAATTTTGAAGATAAGGAATAGTCCATTGAGGAGGAAAGACAATACAAGACAATTTTTTTCACCCATAAAGACCACACTTTAAATAAGTGTTGGAGCAGATGAATCCAAATGAGCTCAGAACCACCCAACTAGTCAATATTTACAATATTGTTCTCAATGAGTTCTTCACCATGGGATGCTATAAACACTACCGTGCCCGGATTTGGCTCCTTCCTTTCCTCCTCTTCTCTTCTCATTCCTCCTTGACTTCCTTATCTCCTCAAGCCCACAACTCCCCCACTTCCCACTACTATCTTCTCATACTGTAGGCCCTCAAAAGGGCCTGTGCCTGCTTCTAGCTCCATCCTTTCTCCTGAGCTCCAATCTTTGATTCCAAGATACCTCCTAGATGTATCTCCTTCTGAACAGAACCAAAGTAATTCTGAGACAGCACAACTCATTCTCACAAACCACACTTTCATTACCAAAAGCACAACCAAACCAACAACACACAATACATGCTGCTTCATCTTCTAACTTCCTTCTCACAGTGAGTAGTACCACCCACTTACCCTGCCTGGGAATCCAACCTGACTCTCATCCTCAAAGAACTCCTGCTCTGAGATCTTCCTCCCAGAATACTTCAAGGATCATCAAGAATTGGTGCTGTAGCACTAACAGGCTACAACATGGAGGAGCCTCAAAACATTATGCTAAGTAAAAGAAGTCAGACACAAATGGCCACATGCTATATGATTCCATAGATATGAAATGTCTACAACATGCAAATCCACAGGGACAAAAAGCAGAGACTGGGGAAGAGGGGAATGTGGAGTGTTTAGCAAGGATGAGTTTCCCTTTGTGTCTGCTGAGAGTGTTTGGGTACTATACAGAGGTAGAGGTTGTACCACACCAAATGAACCAAATGCTATTGAAGTGTGCAGGCTCTAAAATGGTTCATTTTATGATCTGTGAATTTCACCTCAAAAAAGTTAGAAAGGGAATTTTTATCTTATGTTTGTTTTACAGACACACTTGTGCTTTGCTAACTGTTGCAAGGTAAGTTCTGCCTTGCTAACACTCTCCTCCATTTACTTTCCTGCAGATAGCCCATATACAGCCCTCACTCTGCAACCCCAGATTCTTAGAAAGACTATCCAGATCTTAAACCCTTACATGGGGAAACAGAAAAGCCAAAAAACAAGAATTAAGAGTTCCGTCCCCCAGTTCCAGAGGGTCTGTGGCAGAGCAGGGCTCTTGTAACTGCCCAGATAGTCTCAGTGTTTATTCAGCTGTGAGATCCACTGCAGCCTTCGACATCTTTCACACTATTCCAGTACTCTGGAGGGTCTTGGGAACCTCTAAGGCTGTTAACCTGAAGCCCTCTGGTCCCTCACCCCATCAACCTACACAGTTCCAACTTTAATATCTGACTCCTCAGACTGTGTGCGTCAAAGAGTTTTAAGACTTTGTGGTTGAGATTTTTGGGTTCCCTGAAGACCTGCAAGGACATGGTGTGTCCCCAGAGCTGCTGTCTTGTTCCCCACCCCCACCAAACACATATGCTAAGCTATTCCTTATGCTCCTTGGTGACTATGTTCTTAAGGTTTATTGCCACGTCTAGAGTGTCAAATCCTTGAGTGAGGAGATAAGGCCTCATTTTCCTGTGTCCCCGGGGCCTGCACAGAATGGGCAACACAGAGGTACTTTATAGATGCTTACTGTGATTCAGGGAGTGAGTGGGCAAGGAACATCAGTGGCAAACAAGGGGGCACTAGGGAATGAGGAAGCTGGGCTTATGAGAGATAGGCCAAAACAGATCCTGGGCTGGTAGGTTTCCTAGAAAGGCTGTGGAAGGAAGGTGTCTATGTCACTTGGAAAGCATCTGTGCCACCTGGCTCTGAGCTGAGCTAAGCCTGGAGATGCAGCTACAGTGCCCAGACCTGTAGCACAGTGGCCTCTCAGTTGGGGGATAGTGCATGGTCTCTTGTGTCAGGAGTTTTGGGCCATTAAGCTGGGAAGACAAGCCCAGATGATCACATTCACTTGAACACACTCAGCCACAAGGAGCCTGCTGAGGGCAGCTGGGAGGGTTACCTTCAGCTTCTCTTTTACCAGGTACCTTGCCCTTTCCAATAGGAGGTAGATTCACCTAGAAGCTTCCTACCACCTGAATACCTGCATGGAAGGGCAGTGGGGTCAGGACAGTACTTACCCCCATTTCCACCAATGGCCAGACTTTGATAACAGTTGAATTGCATAAGGCCTAGTGCTAGGCATGGGAAACCCCACTGCCCCGAGATCTGAGACAGGAAAATGCACAACTTCAGAAAGTCATAGGCAACTGAATACTCAGGAATCAGTCCTGAAGACACAAAGTTAGGTCAATCACACTAAGGGAACATGTAGAGTCATAGGACAGGAGTGGAAAAGAGCATCAAAATCACTGAGGTGAGAAGCACCATGCATCTCCAGATCCCACCCTTAATAAACTGAAGGGTAGAAAGCATGCCAAGGGGAAGCCATGCTTCATGTCCTCAGAAGTAAAAAATGACAATGATATAAATGCAGAGGGAACCCTTGCTGAGATCTGATCAAGGATGGCTGATGAAGAGGCAAAAAGCCAGGAGCAAGGGATGGCGGACACCTCTAGAATGAGGTAGAGCCTCTGAATCAAGCTTCCTCTACTTCAGCACCCTTCCCATTTGGAATCTTCCTCTTGTTTGTGGTGGGATTGTTCTGTGCACTGTAGTATGTTTAGCAGCGTCCCAGGCCTCTATCCCTACACACCAGCAGCACCTCTCTCAGACATGGTTATGGTGAATGCCTCCAAACATTATCAAGTGCCCCAGGGGCACGGTCACCCCAGGCTGAGAACCACAGCTCCAGACAGTCCTACAAAAGACCTGTAATCTTTACACCATTATCTACACACACACATACATACACACTCATACACACATGGATCAAAAAGGTTTAGTGTGCTAAAATTTAATGGCCAAGACAAAATGAAGCTAAGATAACCACTTGGGCACTTACTGTTCTGAGAACTCAAAAGCTCTACTTTGCAATAAATAGACTTTTTATCATGAGAGATATTTCTGTTCCCAGATTGCCTGGGAAATTTACTCCTTATATTAAATATAAACCCTGCATTAAACATATTACATGTAGTCCTCAAAAAAAACAGAAGTGAGATCCAGCTACTACAAGCTTCATGTAGTCATGCTCAGCCTAAAGAAAACTTCACATTACATGTGTAAAAGGGTTGACAGAGTGGCTCAAGTAGTAGAGCACCTGCCTACCCTACATTACATGTGTAAAATCCCATTTAATGTTGCATTGAGCATGTAAGATTGGTTTGCTTTACAAAACGAGGTTTTAGCATTTTTAACATTCAACCTGAAAACTCATTCACATGTAATGATGCAAGTGTGGCACTCTACTTACTATTTATGTGGTCCATATAATAAATTCCAATTTGTTTATCATATACAGTTTCCCATCCTAAAGGAAGTTCATCCCCAACACAATCAGCAAAGGTCAGTGGCTTTGTTATCCTGCAAAATAAAATTATGAAAAAAAATCTGAAAGTCAATTCAATTTTGTATAACTTTTCTGACTCTAGAATTAGATTTTGATACAAAATTATACATTTATCTTATCTACTTGACTGCTTTTACCCCAACTATTTGGTTGGAAAATTAATGCACCAGGTTTGCCTAAATAATAATACTCACCATTAAAGCATTACTGTTTCAAAGTGTATTTTAAATACCAGTAAAAACAGATATTGACAATTACCAACAAAACAGGTAAAACAAGCATCTTCTCTCATGCAGTACATTTGGTGAGGCCACAGCAATGGAATGTAACTCTTCCAGATAGGAGCACCATGCTCTGTTCTCGCTCTCTGAGAAATAGCCTCCCTCACAACTTTCGGCTTCCATACAGTGCATGTGAACACCAGCTTAAATCTATACACAATGCACTTGTACACAACGCACTTGTAATATTTTCATCTACCCGTGACCCTAAGTTAATTCAACATCAACCTTTGAACAAATGCAAAAAGCCAAGCAACCCAGCAATACAATGAGATGTCTTTCTGAATACTTCCTGCATTCCATATATAGGAATCAGAAATTTCAATGGGTCCTTTTTGTTTTTCTAAAGAAAAACAAGAGCACAATGCCTACCAACATCTTTCCTTAAAGGAAATCTGAAGAAAACCTGGGCTTGAAAAGAGATTTAAAGGGTTTTCCATTTTAAGCAGAGCTTCTCTACTCTCCTTCCCTATGATCACATTGATTGACAGGAGGTTTTAGGGCAGCAGCTGTTGTATAAAACGGGACACACCTATAATTGTCTGAGTCTGGGCAGCTATCTCTTTGGTTGTCTCTATAAATGCACACTGACTGGTATGCATGGGAATCCGATAACCTGAATTTCACAAGCTCAACCCTCCCACTTCTGTTCAAGTCCCTGGCCCCAGGAAAGTGAGACGTCACAACTGTAGCCAGGCCCCATGAGACCAGTATGAATTTTGAACATGTGATTTCTCTGAACTGGTTAGACGGAAAAACTATCTCTCCCAGTAGGGTTGAGAAATTGATAAATACTATCAGAACAACACTGATTTAAATCTTCATTTTAAATATATGGTTTTAAGAAGTTAGGGTCAGTACAAAAACAGATATATGTAGAAGATGAAATAGACTTGTGGACATCCTCCCAAACATGACCAGATGCAATGGTATGACGGAGATAGGATTCCAAATCAAGCAAGTAGTGGCAGAAAGTTGTCAGGATTCAAGTCCTGAACGGGATCAAATCACAGCAAAAATAATCCTACTGTAGGCTGGTGGAGTGGCTCAAGTGGCACAGCATCTGCCTAGCAAGTGTGAGGCCCTGAGTTATAAAAAAAAAAAAAACCCAGTACCACCACCACCAAAAATAATAATAATCATACTATAACACAAATTGAGTCCTGAGCATATCTCTTCTACCCCAGTATTATAGTATTCACATATTAGCCTAGGGAAAAACGCCCAAGCACAGGCACATATTTACATATGTGATTTCATTTAATCAACAAATATAGGTGGGAAACCCATCCTTACAGCACTACTGAGCCTAATCCATTTACTTTATAATTCAAAACTGTTATAAAATTATTACGAGTTCCTATCTTCCCATTTTCTCTTCTCAACCCACCCCCCTCAGGTTATTATACTAACAGTTCCATACTCCTTACTCCAAAAATAAATTGAACAATACTTCTGCCATTTTGGTGAATTTCCTTTTGGCTTTATGTAGAAGCTACATGTCTCACAATTCTATTTCCTTTGTGAGCCAAACACAGAATGAGTGCTTCAACACAAGCCTCAGAGAAGTCACACCTCTTAGAGTCCAACTAATGTCAAGAGCAAGGTCTCTACAACCACAGTCCATAGTGTCTGCTTTGTTCTCCTGGGCTGCTGGCTCTAGGAGGAACCAGCAAACACATTGCAAAGACACTCAAGCAGCCCTGTGGAGAGGCCATGAGAGGGAACCACCATGGGAACAGGTTTCCCAACCCCTGACCAACCTTCAGACAACCGTGGCCTTGGTCAGCATCTTTACCACAACCTCATGAGACCTCACACATGAACTGCCCCTTTGAATTCTTCCAAATTCCTGTGCCACACAAATCATGGAAGATCATGCTTCCTGTCATTTGAAGTCATGAAATTTCAGGTTAATCTAGCATGTAGCAACAGAGAACTAGTCCTTAAGCTGTGACATCCCTTCTCAGTCCATCACACACTAGATCAGACCTTTGTGCGGAGGATCCAGGTTGTCATCTGCTACCAGACAGAAACTCAGAGCATTAAAATAAACATCCACACTGCTCTTCTAATTTATGTGTCAAGATGAACATCCCAGGGATGGTGGGATGGCTCAAGTGGTAGAGTGCCTGCCTAGCAAGCGTGGGGCCCCGAGTTCCAACCATAGTACTGCCAAAAAAAAATAAAAAGGTGACACATCCCCCAAGATGTCCAGATAGTTGTGGCTTCATTGAATCCTGATGCAATTTTCAACAACAGCATTGAAAAGTCTAAATTTATTCTCCTAATTATCATTCCAAAATATTTATGGGAATTCATGGTTTCCTCCTGCACAGAACATGCTATTATGAATATTCTAAACTGTACCAATATCAAAGGGAGGTTTTTCTCCCAAGAAAGGTGTTGCTGGATAGCATTACTTCAGTAATAACTAAATCACTCAGATGAGTTATTCAGTCTCAGAATCTGATCACAGCTTTATAATGAGGAGAACTGACCATCATTGTCAGCAGGGCACTGTCTGGGGTTGGTTCGGAACACTGGAGTTGACTTCTTTTGGTGTTAGCTTTTTAGTAAGAGTGTATTTGGCTGTTGTTAGCTGAAAAGCATGGCTCCTGTCTGTCAGGGTCAGACTGGGGGGAGCCTCTCATGAGAGAACTCAGTCTTGGCTGGGGTATCAACAGCACTCTAAATAAGGTGCTAGGCTTCTTCATCCTGAACAGTGTCATGATCCCTTATCTTGCCAGCTGTTATCCCTCACTTGCACAGAGACACTGATGCCCACAGACTCTTCCTCAAGCCTAGTGGCTCCATACAAAATTGCTCAGCACTGAGTCTCCTAGGGCAAAATTCCTGGGCTCATGTTAAAGTTCTCCCCAAGCCAAACCCATACAAAGCTTCTGCTCTTCCTGTTTCAAATCCCTCTCCCTGCCAGACACACACAACCTCTGTTCCAGGTAGATGAGTGAGTTCTCCCTCCACACACAAAACATCACCCCAACTGGCGTCTAGCATCTTGTCTTCTGTCTTTCCTGGGCCTGTGGCTAAGATTTCTACTCCCCTCTCATGCCCAAATTCTACCCACCCTGTACAGGTCAGCTCAGCCCTATACAAATCATCAGTAAAACTGTGCCTGTCTTCCAAGCCCCTACCATCTCTACTGCTGGAGAGCTGCTTCCATTTTCCTATCACTGTGCCCACTGGGCCAAAACGCTACTCCTGGCCATGTTTATTACATTAGTATGCTTCCTCCACATAAACCTTGTGAACATTCTAAATGAAGGTTCACTGTGTAGCCTCCTTACTCAATCAGAATCTGGCACTGAAGGAAAGAAGGCTTTGGAATGAAAAGTCAGCCCAAAGCACATTTGCTTTCCTCCTAAGCAAGTCCTTTTAGAGAAGTTACAGCCATGATGGCCCTACAATAGATCCATGTCTCCAATTCTGGACAAATGGCCCTTTTGTTTAAACTACACTAATACCCCAAAACTGGCCTTTAGTGCCAGATTCATTCTTATAGGTGGCTCCCAATGGATCTAGGATCCAGACCTTCTCACAGGAAAAAAAATGCTCAGTTCAGATGGTTTGGGTTTCTTTATACCTACCTGTATGGCACCATGTGGATAATTTGTACATTTTACTACATGTTTTTCAAACTGTCATTAGTAGGAACACAGAACTATTTCAGGTAGAACCAGTGTGGACCAGGAGGAGGAAGAACCAAGAGGACTCACAGCAGCTTGGCTCAAAACTGGTTAAACACATTGTGTTTTATATTATTTTATCAAATAAAAGGATGGGAAAATGAAACTGCTAATACTAGCAGAGGGGTTGTATGGACTTTATGCAGTTCCATCTACTCAGTATGTGGAAAGGCTAAAACCTTAGATAACACCTGGATTCGGCTGAATCCAAAAAGAAAAGAACAAATTTAATGGAACTGAACCAAAATTTAGAAATATGTCAAAATCTATGTGTAAAAGATAAGGCAGAATTGAAGATGTTGACATCCTTTTCAGTTCTCCAGGCAGAGAGACCGGTCCTTACAATTTCTCCCAACACACTTAAGTCTTTCAGCTGTCCCACATTTATATCTATTATACAAAAGCAAGGAAATGGTAACATTGTAACTTATTTCCCTTACAATAAAACAGAAGAACAACTCAGAATCAGAAAGGGGTACATTAATTAATAAAGGCAGCAGCATAGTGAAAACAGAGCTTATTGATAAGTGGAAAGACACAGGAAAGTTATAAAAACAAACCATAAGAACTTAACCCACCAAATCTGAGACGATTTAGTAAAAGATCAAAAGGACACAGTGGCCTCAGCCTCTCCCAGAACCTCCCACAGCACCATCCAATGATTCATACTCACAAAGACCACCATGAATTTGGTTACACCAAATTTTTAATTCCCCAAGCTGTTTTTGCACTACCGAAGATATGGGACTTCTCATCCTGTGATTGAACTGCTACAGGGGAACATTTTCTATTTTTGTAAATGCAACTGATTTTCATTTATATTTGTTTTTACTATTTTAAATGCTGAGCACACCATTAAAAATAAAGGTAAGTCAGGACATGATGGCACATGTCTGTAATCCCAGACTGAGGCAGGAGGACCAGCTTGGGCTATATACAGTGTCCCAGGCCATCCTGGGTTACACAGAGAGACCCTGTCTCAAAAACAAACAAACAAACAATTTAAGTTAAAACTAAAAAGAAACAGCATTTTGTGTTAGACTTTCTTTGCTCTATTTCTCTGCTTTCTGCTACACCCAACTATGACAGGATTCCCCACACTAACACTTCCTCCTACTCTTTGCATTGTGGTAAAGTCATGCAAACTGTGCTTTCCCACCACTCCTATCCACCTTTAAAGAGGCCAATCTTTCTCTTTAAAATGGAGGTAAGTGTGCTTGCAAAGGGAGACTCTCAAGCAGCCCAACATAGAACATTCCGGAATAGGCAAAGCTACCGGAACAGCTGGTTTGGGCAGCTTCTCATTTCTGATCTGGGAATCCTTTTTAATCTATGGGAAAAGACTGGATACTACTATTTGAGCAAATAAACAAGTAATTCAATTTTGTCTTCTTACAAAAGCACAGTTAAGATATTTAACTTTGAAGTCCATTTTTCTGAAAAAGTTAAAAAGCCTCCTTGTTAACTACACAGTGAGGAACTGTTAGTGCCCAGGTAGGGCCATAGATGGGCAGGGGATATGTAATAGGAGTTAGGTATCTGAGAATGGAAGGAGGAATGGATTCAGGCTAGCAGGTTCCATCTTTACCCAGAGAGTTGCTAGCCCAGGTTCTTGGGCTCACATCTCCCCAAAAACTTGATACCAGTTTCTTCACAAACCAAGCCATCCCACAGGCATTCACAGACAAAAGGGGCAACATCTGTTTCCCTTATAGAAAGTTTAGCACACATACCTAAACAGGAGAGTGATGTGCATTTGCACCACCTATTTGGGTGTTTTTCTCCTGTTTTCCAGTGCACTCTTTTTGTTTTTACCGACATAGTCATGAGCACACAGTGTACAAAATTTTCAGCCTTTTCTGCTTAGTTTTATGACTTTTTCTTGTGTGTGTGGTATTGGGGTTTGAACTCGGGGCCTACACCTTGAGCCACTCCACCAGCTCTTTTCTTTTTGTGCTGGGTTTTTTCGAGATAGGGTCTTGCGAACTATTTGCCAAGGCAGGTTTCGAACCTCAATCCTCCTGATCTCTGCCTCCTGAGTAGCTAGGAGTACAGGCATGAGCCACTGGAGCCCAGCTATCACATGTTAATTTATACCTTGAGTCTCTCCAAATATGACTGGAACTAGCCTAATACTACAACATAAGAATTCTGACCTCATTGTCATAAATTACTTGTGAACATCACCTGGAATAAGTGACTAATTCAAACTCCTTAAAAACAATTACTCCATCAACATTGCCTTTGATCTGGTCAGGATAGAGGGAGGTAGGTTTTCAATAACATTTGCTAAATAAATAACTTGCATTTGTACAAATTGTTCACTCAAGGGATTGATGTAATTTACCTAAGCCCTGTCCCACTATTGACATGTACACTATTTCCAAATTTTCAGCAGTGTAAATATCCATGAGAACCACTCATTTTCTCAGCAATTTCTCAGATACTCAAACACAGAGTTATCCATTTGATTCAGCAACTCCTCTTATAGGTGTATACACAAGAAAAATGAAAACCTCTATCCACACAAAAACTTGTACACAAATGTTCCTAGAAGCATTATTATTCACAACAGCCAAAAGATGGAAATAACTAACGGCCATCAACTAATTAATAGATAAATAAAACATGGCCTATCCATACAATGGAATAGTTTGGGGCCATAAAAAGGAATAAATGCCGATGCATGCCTTAATGTGGATCAACTTGAAGTCAGTGCACTGTGTGGGTAAAAGAAGCCCAGAACAGGAGGCCATGTTATGTGGTGCCATCTATAGGAAAAGTCCAAATTGGCAAATCCATAGGATAGAGGGAATAGGGAGTGACTGCTAATGGGTATAGGGTTTCCTTTGAGAAAAGCAAATTCCTGCTCTGTAATTAGATAGTGATGATGGTTGCACAACTTTGTGAATATACTAAAAACCTATCAATTGTACACTGGCGATTATTATGGCCTATGTGAATTATACCTTAATTTTTTTAAAAGATAATGAAAGGAATATCTGCATATAAGATTCATAAGCTCTATTTATAATTATTTTATAAAGATTCCCAGAACTAAATTTCAAAGTCAAAGAACATGAAGCTTCCCCCCCATATCTTAAATTCAATGTAAAAATTCAGATAGTAATGTTTAAAGAACAAAGAATAAAATCACTTATGATCCAGAAGTCATGGACTAATATTTTAGCTTTCCTCCCTCTTTTCCCTACATTTTTCCATAGCTGACAGCATACTAGATACAATATCATACTCTTGATTTTTTTCAGTTGAGCACTTCATATCTTTTAGCTTTCTCAGTATCACTTTCTATAACCTGGAATCTTCCATCATGTGCAGTAGACCCCAGTTAATTTATCAGGCACCTCCAGTCAACTATTTCATCAAGTCCCAATTGCCTGCTCTTCCTTGTAAATAGCAGACTGTGCATACAGTAAATGCTCAATATACATTGCCAAAGTACATTACCATCACCCCATACTCTCACCAGCAGAGGTAGAGAAGGTCTTTAGCCTTCTGGGGATGTTTTTAATGCATTTTCTCAAGAGGTCAGAATAAACCCATCTAGCCTGAGTGTGCTTTATCTTCAGTGAATAAGCAGGAAGGGCTTACAGCATTTTCAGAATATGGGAGGGAGGAGAGAAGATGGTAACCATGAACTGAGAAGCAAGAGCCACCACTTTTTTTTGCCATTGGCTGCCACCCAGAGGCCATGCCATTGCAGATTCTCCCCTAAACAAATCATGCTTCTTGGCCTCAGAGCAAGAGAATATGTTTGGCTGGCCAATCATAGAGTAGGGCAGTAAGAAGAGAGAGAATGATGGAGGCACAGATGCTGGCTTCTTTCTGTTCTTTTTCATCTGTCACATCCTGCTGGGCTCTTCAACAGGTGGCAATGTACCATCCTAGGACCAGTTCAAAGAGGGCTGTGTACTGCCATGAAACCCCAGATAAGTCACTTCATCTTTCTCTGGGCCTCAGTTTCTTAATCTTTACACTGGGGATATCAGACAGGCCTCACATTAGCTGGCGGCAGCCTCTGTAGCTGCTGTGTGGACACCAGTTGGCTTTCACACTCTTTCCTGCTGCCCTTTCAGTCTCCAGTAAGACTTGTTTCAGATTGGATTAGGTTCCTTTCACTACTGTAACAAATTACTACAAAACTTGTGGCTTTAATCTATCAAAGCTGTTCTCCTAGAGTTCTGGCGGTCAGACATCTAAAATGGGTCCACAGGCTTCCTTTCCTTCAGGAAGCTCTAGGTGAGAACCCATTTCCTTGCCTTTTCCAGCTTCTGGAGGCCTTGGCTTGTGGTCCCTCCCTCCCTCCATCTTCAAAGGCAGCCATGGCCAGTGGAGCCTTTGTTGGGACACCATCTCTCTGGCTCTCTCTTTTCTCTTTCCTCTCCCATTTAGAAGGATCCCTGTGATGACCCTGGGCCCAGCCAGATAATCCAGGACAATCTCCCCATCACAAGATTCTTAATTGAGTCACATCTACAAAGTCCCTTTTTGCCACATAAGACAACATCTCCACAGGTTATACGAATTAGGACATGGACAATGATCTTGGGGGCCATTACTCTGCTGACCACAAAGCAACTGGGGAGACTTCAGGGCAGCAGTGGCAGTCCCATGCATAGAAGCCCCCACCCTCCTTCCCAGTCAGGCCAGGCTCAGGGGGCTGGACTATCTGACACTGGCCACACCACAGTGTAGAGAAATAGAGGTGGGGGTCAGAAGGTGGGAGCAGAGAGCAAAGCAAAAACACTGATTTTGTACATATTTTCTTTATTAGGTGACCAGAGTAATCCTTTGGCACTTGTGCTACACTTTCTAGACTCCTGGAACAAAATAATCTTTATATTTCCAATTCATGCTTACTTTTTTTTTTTTTGGTGGTGTTACTGGGGTTTGAACTCAGGGCCTCATGCTTGCTGGGCAGGCACTCTACCACCTGAGCCACTCTGCTAGCCCTCATGCTTACTTTTAATATGCTATTCAGAAAGGATACTATTAATCTCAATTTCATTTCCAAACCAACCCTCAAGACATCATAATGACCTTCTTTACTTTTTCTGAGATACCTGGCTCCCAGTGGGTTTTGAAGCCCACTGGAACTTAGACATCAGTTTGTGGCTACTTAATGTGGTGAATTTGACTCTACATGTTTGCTATAGCTTCTCCAAGCTTTTGGTAGCATCACATTTATACTCCAGAGCCAGAATTCTCACTTAACAGGGAGTAACACTGAGCAGATTCCTGGGGATGTCAACTGCCCCTCCCCCAATGAAGTTAAGGTCTTTTATAAAGATTCCTCAATTGTCCATCAGTTTTAAACATGGTAAATGTACCACAGACCTGCCATGTGGAATAATTATTTACATGTATGTTTTTGCCTTATATGCTTATTTAGAATATGCATAGAAACTGAACTCATCATCAAGTCCCAATTTTAGAATTTACACTGAAGAGTAATCACACCCAAAACTCAAGTCAATTCCTAAATAATATTTGTAATTTCTGTGTGAAAGTACTGAGTCTTCTTGAGAATAAACAAAATAGTATACAGTGTCAGTCTTTTTGTTGTCTTCAATACAAAACTGTCACAATTCACAGAGAGACTCCCAGACTAACTTGAAAAGCAAATGTCTCCTCAATCTTATCTCTAGGGAAAAGGCTGCTTCGAGGTTTTGTGAGAGGCAGTAAACCCATAAGACAAATGACCACAGAGAACTAGATACAGTAAACAAACCCCTTTGCCTGAATAGTGCAAAAGTGCATTTGCCGGAGACCTCAAGTCTCAAAGTCTTCAGTCTGAAAAATGGAAGGTATGTCACCAGATTTAGCTCACTGCTTCAGAAGCAACAAGTTATAGCACAATTCTTTTTTTTTTTTTGGTGGTACTGGGGTTTGAACTCCAGGCCTCACACTTGCCAGGCAAGTGCTCTACCACTTGAGCTACTCTGCCAGCCCTGTAATACAATTCTTTACCCCTCAACCAGATATAGCTCACTGAGATTTTTCTAAATGACTATGTCTCTTCCAGATATACGACTTCCCATATGTTGCACATGTCTTCCAGAACTGCCATTTTGCAACTTGCAAAGCCACAGGATGGCATGCTCCACTGGGTACAGATTTTCACAGTGAAGCAACAGGCCAGCCAGCTGGAGAAAGCTGAGGAAACCAGTTCACAGTCAACTCGTCTGAGCTCCCAGGAGAAAATTACTGATATCCCAGCAGCAGTATCACTCAGGTCACAAAATCCCAGTGAGAACTGTGCCAAGTGCATTTTTCAACAGCCAATAAAACAATATTACTCTATCAATTGAGCCAATATTTAAAGGTTTCCGCTTGTAAGTCAGCATTTGTTACTCAAAGCAATGGAACAGCAACAGTGCTATGTGACTCTTGGGCCCATAGAAAGGTCACACACTTCCCAGCCTCCCTTGCAGCTGGGTGTGGCTATATGACTGGGCTCTAGCCAATGAAATGTGAGCTGAAGTAATGTACACCCCCTTTTGTGCTTGTCTCATTAAGCTCTGGCAGGGTCTCCATGCCCTCTCTCTTTCCTTATCTGTTGTCTAAAAGCAGAGGAGCCAGCAAGCAAAAGGTAACAGAGCTCCAAAAGATGCATGAACCACACCATGGAAGAAACCCTGGGTCCCTGAATGACCGTGTGGATCAGAGGTTCTTGGAAGCCCCTCTACCACCCACATGGAACTGACATGAGCAAGAAACTTATTCTGTTAAGTAATAGAAACTCTGAAACTGTTTGCTAAAGCAATTAACTGGCTACCACACTTGGAGATCTGGACAAAGGACAGAAATAATCAGAATGTATGAAAAGTTTCAATATGTAATCTCATGTGATGATGTGAATGTCATTAGTGATTCACAAATACCCAAGTACAGACATTTTTTGGTGAGGACTGGATGGCTTGTCCCTCCCTAACTCTGGAGTCTTCTAGAGAAGAATAACCAGTGTCCATATTTCTATTATGGACAGTGCTTCTTACTTGCAAGTGTAGTCATTCTGTGATGTGGCTATCTCTCCTATTCTGTGAGCTCCTTGAAAGAAAAGATGCTGTTCCTCTGATTTGCCTTTCTGAGCCAGAGTCCCCAGCACAACAGGCCTTCATACTTCATAGAAGTGTTTGAAAAATTAATCTAACCAATTTCAGAAATTTAAATAGTGGAGAAACTAGAATGGAGCCTATAACAGTATTAACAGCTGAAAGGGGAGAGAAGAGAGAAAGAAAAGGGCATTCTGAATATGAGATCATAAGGCCCAGATGATAAGAAAAGCAGGACTCTGGACACTTAGGTACTACAGTTAGTCCTCACTTGGGCATCTCTGTTTTTATACTGAGTCAGCCTTAGAAGGAAGGAAGGTGATCCATCAGGCTACCAGAGCTTAATGAAATATCAGCGAAGACTTCCTCTACCTTTTTGTTCTGATTCTCTACTGACCAAACCAACTTCTGATGTATTAGATGGTTTCTTGAATATAAGCCCAGCCACCAGAAAGGAAGTATCCAGAGAAGACAAACAGGCATGATCTGGGCAAAATGTTCTATCTTCCAGCGAAGAATAAACTGTCCAGAGACAAATCAGTAGAGGAGGCACTTGGGAAGAGGAGCAAACTTCCCAGGCTTTGCTCCCACAACCATCTGATCCAACCGGTTCTCAAACAGGTTCAGGCACTGGTACCATAGAAGTAAGAAGACCTGGGATGCCCTCAACTAGTGAATGAATAAATGTAAGGTCCCTCAGTATATATTTTATTAAATCACAGGTATAAATGGCAATAGCCTTCCAAAACTCTAAAGGGAGAACAACTTCAAACAGAAGCAACTAAATTTTAAGCACATACTAATGCTGTTGAGCCCGGGCTCTCACTATGCCTCAGTTTTCTCCTCTTTACTATGGGGGTGGTGAGGCAGAAAGTCAGAGACCATTATCAAGGTTTCTGGAACTTATTATACACTTCATAAGGGTTTGTTCTCCTTCTGTGTGTTTTCTTTCCTCTAAAAACTAGAAGAATGTCATTACTATTCTGATTTAGTGCCTAAGACTGTATGAGCAGAACATAGTTCAAAAGCAAACTGACCTCAGGCCAACTTGCCAGTGTACCACCCAAAGGAAACCACACCCAGAGGAGGGCCCCAGTGGCAGTCATTGGGCTGGATACAACACCCAGCAGGGGTAAGTAAAAGAATTTGTCAGCAAGTCCATCAAGCACACATTCCTGAAATGACATGAAAACATTTTGTTCACCTCCACATATAAGCTCTAATGATGCAAATTAAGGCAAAATAAAATTTAGCCCAGCTGGTAAAATGACTTCCCTAGGGCCTCATTGCCCAATGGAAGCACAGTGCTCCTTTACCAAAATTTTTGAATTACACTTACTTCAAAATCTAAACTTAATTCAAACATTTCTCATACCTATACTTAAAAGAACGAAAATGGGAAGAATTCATTTTAAATATCTTACTTAACCCAATATATTGAAAATATTAGCATTTAAAAATATAGTGACTATAAAAATGATACGTGGGATGTTTTACATTCTTTTTTTTTTGTATGAACTCTGAAATCAAGCATGTATTTTACACAATGAGACTTACCCATTGATTCCCATTTGGAGCTCACCAAGAGTCAAACACTAAGTGGCACATGGCTGTGGCTACCATACTGAAGACTGTGGTTCTAAGGTCTCATTTAAGTTCTATAGTTGTTTGATTCTATGACTGATCACAACAAAATCCACCCAGCTCAGGCTAAGGCCACTGAAGAAATAACTAACCAGAGAACTATCTTCCACAATCCCCTGGAAGGAATTTTGAAAGAACCAGGTTTCTGAGACCACAAAACATCAAGCAAGGAACTCTTGGCTTCCTTATGGCCCCTTGTTGTCCAGCTGTTTTCCCAGCAATGCACAGGAACTTCTTATCCCCAAACTTGTTCTTTCTCTTTGCCATGCTTCCTGCCCATCCCCTTCCTGTTCATATCCTAATGCTTCTTCCAAGATGTGGTCCAGATTCCTATGGTGCAGACTCAGCCCATCGTTCTAGCAGGGAGCAAGGTGCCCTTTCTTTGGCCCTCTTCTACAATGTTCATTAAAACTGTAGGCAGAATGTGGTTATTTGTTCATGTCGCATCTCCCCTAGTATTGGTGCCTTTAGGGCAAGATTGGCATCTCCAACTCTGACTCAATCCCCATGGAAGTCTGGGGCATGCCCAGCAGGTGCTCTGTTGCACATACAGGATGAGTCAGACTTGATCAACACTGAATAGTCTGCCACCCAAATAGATGTCTATGGTAGTTCTGGAGCTGTTTTTAGATGACGCTGGTCTCAAGAGAATATACTCATGAACAGGTGTGTACATCTGAGGCTTGAGACCAGACCAGAGGGAGAGTGGGCTGCAGCATGACAGAGGCATGGCTTCCTCCTCAAATTCTTACTGGGCACAACAGGTGTGCAGACTCTCTTTATCAGCACCATCAGAATCATGGGCTTCATGACACTAGGAATGACATACTAGATGCACAGAACTAAGGGAGAGGAGCCAGCACAAACTGGAGGGTACCCTGCAAGGAGGACCCCAAGTCAACTCTGAGCCTTCATTCCTTGGCTGCCTCACAAGCCCCAGGCCCATCCCATGCATGTGCAAAGCAGCCCTTAGTACCCTCAGGAGCCCCCACTCCACCCCATTTGGGTCCTCCTTCCTGGGCTCTAGAGCAGGCAGCTGGCTAGCCCCCAAGGAAAACCCCAGCCACTGCAGTTCATTCATTAGGGAGGGTGGAGAAGAGATGACACTCAGGAGAGTCTGGCTTTTGAAACACACCTTTTCCTACGAGGAACCAGAAAAGCAGGCCACCAAGTCACAGGCTGGAGCAGGATGGGGGATGGTGGGAAGCGTGAGAATGTTCTAACTTAATTGTGGTGATGGTCACACAGCTGTATAAATTGACTAAAACTCATGGAACCCTGTACTAAAATGAGAGAATTTTATGGTATATAAATTACACCCTCACTAAAGCTGTTTTTTCAAATGTACACACACACTAAGATTCCTACTGAGTATTTCATTTGCAGTGGGGAAAAAACAATTTCAGGATTCCAACTCCTATGAAACACTTCAGAGAAAAAAAAAAAGAAAAAACTCAGAGGACATGAATGCTATCTCACATTCAGCTGTTAGATGCATCTGGTGATTTTCATCCATAAATTCTAATTCATAGCTGATGGATATCACAGAACATCTTTCAAATACCTGAACACATATTGAAACATTCTCTAAACCACTGATTTCTCTGATGGTCTCTATTCATTCATCACATTACTGGGCATCAGGGCTCTCACACTATAATCATAACCCATCAGTGAACAATGAAATAGAGTTAGTAGGTCCTCAGCAATGTTGTATTTTAAAAAGAAAGTATAAGAGCAAATCGTGACCTTAGTACATATGATATAAAATAGCCTCCTTACTTTTGGTAACAGCAATAGGTGAAAAGGCAAGGCTCCAGGATATATCTATGCAGTGATTCCTTGGTATCCATAAGAGATTGATTCCAAGATCCTGGTGAATACCAAAATCCATGAGTGTTCAAGTCCCTTATGTAAAATGGTACATTGTTTGCACAGCACTCATACACATCCTCCCGCATACATTAAATCATCTTTAGATGACTTAAAGTACCTGATACAAGCTGGGTACAATGGCTCATGCCTGTAAACCTAGCTACACAGGAGGTAACGATTGGAAGGATCACAGTTCAAGGCCAGTCTAGGCAAAAAGTTCTCAAGACCCCCATCTCAATCAATGAAAAATTGAGTGTGGTGGCACACACCAAGTCATCCCAGCTATGCTGGAAGCATAAATAGGAGAATTTCAGTTCAGGCTGACCCAAGCATAACCACAAGACCTTATCTCAAAAATAACCAAAGCAAAAAGGGCATAGCTCAGGTGGCAGAGCACCTGCCTAGCAAACAGTAAGGACCTGAGTTCAACCCCCAGTATTGCTTAAAAAAAAAACCCTAATACAATATAAATGCCATGTAAGTAGCTGTTACACTGTATTGATTACAAAATAGAGACAAGTTTTCAAATATTTTCCTCCAGAGTGATTAAATCCAGGGATGCAGAACCCAAAGACACAGAGGGCTGACTGTATATAGACCAATCCAGTCATATAACCACTGAAGTGCTTAATGAACAGGGCCACTTGTTGCATATGATGCTGCCAGTTTTGCCGTCACAACTAAACCTGTGCTACCACACTCATCAACCCCACATCAAAGCCCATCACAGTGCTTGGCCTAACAGGAGGACTCTCGTGTCATCATCACACCAGTTTTTAGAGGTGTATGGGAGCCAAGGGGTGCAGCTCAGTGCAAGATCACTTGCCTAGCATGCACAGAAGCCCTGGGTCCCATCCTCATTTGAACTAGGAGGAAACTGAGCTCAGGGACCTACACCTAAGAAATGGTAAAGAGATGCAGGGCAGTCAAGGCCAGCGCACCAAACCAGCCACATTTGAAGCAATATTGAAGGGTTCCATGAGCACTTTAAGAATATGCGTAACATGCACCATACTCTGCTTTTAAATGATTGTCTTGTCGACCTTACCCTCTTGACAAAATTCTAATGATGATTTCTCTGGTGAAACTATTAGGGAAATTACTGGCCAGCTTTTTAAAACGTTTAATATTGCCAAAATGCTACAAGGGTATCTTAACACAGTCCTTTCCATCATTATCACAACTTGGTTCTTAATTTACTACTGAACACAAGAGACAGGAAGAGTTATTAAAATTAAAAGGGGAGGTTTTAAAGAAGGATTTTGGGGGAAAAGAAACAAATATTAACAATCAACGGAAGAAGTGAATTAACTGAAATGGGGGAGGAAAACCATACCGGCCAAGGAGAGGGAAGAGGCTGAACAATAACATTCTTTAGAAATGCCATCACAGGGGAGGTGACCCAGGATGTTCTCAGCCATCCCCAGACAACCAATGGCAGTAGTGCCACCATCCCTTGGGCTGTATAATCTCAATGTAAACTTTGCAAATATTGCCAAGATGAAGTTCTCCTCTTTGTACTGGAACCCAGCAACAATGTCCTGAACCAGGCTTCCAGGAGTAAGAGCAAAAGGATTTTATTGTCCACCTTTTTCTACATTAATTACCATTCTTCCTCCCTCCCGCACAACCGAAAAAAAAAAAAAAACCCAACTTTTCAGCAGTCACTTAACTCACCTTCTTTGGGGCATGAGAATTCTATTTATAGATCCATCTTTGCATATATCATGAACAACAGCACAGGGGGGTAAATACCAAACATCTACAATGTATTAACTGAGTGCCAGGAAAGGATGTGAAGAATAATAAGCTTTAAGGAACAGTAATTCTCTTTAGATCTTGGATCTCCTTGGGAATCTGACACAAGCACTAATCTCCTTCCTAGAAAAACGTGCCTACACATACAGCTACAATGCTGCTAGTCTGGGAACTCCAGTTTCAGGAACCCTGTTCCCAAAGCTCCCAGCCCAGAGGCAGAGCCGGCAGGGTAAACAAGCACTGCTTCAGGTGGAAGGGCTGGTTTAACAGAGGCACCAGGCTGCCTAAAACCTGCCTGGGAGCACAAGGTAGGAGGGGAGGACCCTTGAGCCTGGACAAGCCAGTCCCAGTCAGAGTGGGGCCCTGCCCTAGCCTCATGCAGGTGGGGGAGGGCATGAGCAGGGAGAGAAGGTTCCTAAAGAAAGCTGGAGCTGTCCTGATAAGGAATACAAGCTGAGCTCTGCAGATGGCATGAAGCCACTAAGGAATGAGAAGTAGGTTGTGTCATCTGCAGATGGGCTTTACAAAGGAGAAAGTGGACAACAGAGAGAAAGGGGAAGTGTAGGCAGTAGGGAGCTGGCTGCTGGAACAGAGCAGGAATGAGGCCTGCCTAAACTAGCACTGGGCCAGGAACTACCATGGCAGGGCCAGGATCTTTCATTCCATTTAAAGTCACTCACCAGGACCCTGACCACGAGTGGAGAAAACAGCATCACCTCATCATATGCCATAGCAAGAGCAATGGGAAACATTTGGGCTTACTTTGTAACCATTCCTGCTTATTCCCATGACCTGACAGTTGTCCTCCTAAGTGACATCAGAAAGACATCGAGTGTGAGCCTTTGCAGTGCATCTGCACTCACTCATGCCTGCCAAAGTCAGAACTGTGGTCTCCAGTTCTAAGACTCCCATAAGGCAGGAACCAGGTTGCTGGTGTCTTTTTCACAGCACTCTGATAGGGGTCCGGCATGCTGGTATGTGAACAAATAAGTGAAGCAGTCCAGGTGTTATTGGGCTGGACTCAGGCATTCTTTAATAAAGGAAGCCACTCCCAAAATAATGGGTACTGGTGCAGGGACTGCCATTTTGCTCAATATCAAGTCACAAGAATCTTTTTTTAAGTCCTCAAAGCAGAACTGTGGACAACAACATCTGACTCAAAATCTCTGGAGACCAGACCAACAGACCAATGAACAGTTCCATGTAGTAGCTTAGTTGCAAACTCTCCTTTATAACTGCAGAGAAACTCAAGTTTCTCTCCTGGAGAAGCACAGAGAATATTGCACATCATGCCAACTACCTTAAACTCTGTAGTATGCAGAACCATGCCAGAACCCATTGCCACATGCCCCTGACACTATGGCAGATTTTTCTGGACCCTAAAGCATCTAGAAGGACATTAACATCCATATTGAGCCTCTCAAGTACCAGCAGTGAGATGCACAAGCAGGCTCAGATAATCTCTCAGCCTGGCCCACGCACACCAAGCCAGGACCAACCAAAGCTGGCTGGGCATGCTGGCTTAGAGTTGGTTCCCTCAGGGGACACACTCTGGGCCTGTTCAAAGAGTTCAGCATTACCATCAAAGGGAACTGTAAGATAAATCAGATCTGCTAATGTGCAGTACTGTCTGGTCACCCATATCGCTGGAACAATGCTTATCAGAACTCCGTGCAGAGTTCCTTTGCTGACGCGAACCTTGTGTGCCCAAATCTACTTCGTGATGGTAGGGAGGACATGACGGGAGTAAGGGATTACCTTAAGATGCAGAAACCAAGAAAAGCCAAAGGGCCATGCCTGCCTGACTTTTAGAATGAGGCCCAGCATCCAATCACATAGGAGACTGTAAGGATACAGGCTTTTTGTCTTTATATCCTCCAAAACACCAGCCCAGTGCTCTAAACCCAGAAATGACCTTATCTCAAAACATCGCTTCCCTCCAGGCATCCACAGACCCCTTCCCCTGGAGAGGTTACCTCAGCATAAGCGTAAGGAATCCCAATCCCAAGTATCTGCTGTGCTCTGAATCTTCACTGTAGCAGAAGTGTCTTCAGATGCACTCACCAGACTCTGTATACCATAAAATCAAGGATCACAGAAGTCTTGTCCCCCAGGACCTAGTAGGACCACCATGGTGCACTATGTCCAAATGGATGGAGAGATGGAAGGAGAACGAATGGAAGGATGGATGGGTGAGTGGATTGGGAAGGACAAGGGGTTGAAAGGATGTGGAAAAATGAGGACACTTGTTCTGGCAAGGATGTGGCTGGACAATCACTAAGCTGTTACCCACAATGTTAATATGCCATCTCAGCAGCATCTGGGAATAGAGATGGAAACAGAGACTGCCAGTTTGAACTACAGGGAAAACAGAAATCAGAGGGAAATGAAAAAAGGATGTCAGACTTCTTGGATTCCACAGGATGCAACAATAGAGATGTTCCAATACGAATATGAACTATTCTTCAAGAAAATCAAAAAGTTGCCCTGACAGCAATTTAGAAACCATCAAAACTGCCATTCCTACCACAGACACAGGGACAAGTGTTTCCTCCTGGCTTTGCAAAGCCATGCCTTCCCACTTCTCCTTTTTTTTTTTTGTGGTACTGGGGTTTGAACTCAGGGCCTACACCTTGAGCTACTCCACCAGCTCTTTTTTGTGAATAGTTTTTCTCAAGATAGGGTCTTGTGAACTATTTGCCTGGGCTGGCTTTGAACCATGATCCTCCTGATCTCTGTCTCCTGAGTAGCTAAGATTACAGGCATGAGCCACCGGCACCTGGCTCCCTCTTTTTTTTTTTCTTTGAAGATAAATATTTACCATTATTTATTTTAAGATCACACTGGTAGTGGAGTGGAGAATATACTGGCCAGGAGACTGGGAGGGTAAAAATTTCCAGGTAGACAAGTTAGAGGATGATCACAGTAGTCCAGGCTGTAAAGGATTAAGGTAGTGGTGATAGTGAAAATAAGTGAATAGGTTGCAGTAGTGTTAATGAAGGTCTTTGAGAACAACTGAGGGAAAGAGGAATTGAGGTAATATCTGGATTTCTGGCTTGTAGCCCTTCATGGCTGGGGAAGAGATCCAACCTTGGTCTACTTCTTCCTTTTGGAATGGGAATGTCTATCCTACGGCTGTCCCACCATTGTATTTAGGAAGTACAAAGCTGTTCTGGTTTTACAGGCTCCCAGCTGGAAAGGAATTTTGCTTCAGAATTAATCATCTCAGCCATAGCTGACTTAGATAACCTTTAGAAGAGACTTTGGACCTTAGACATTAAGAGCTGATGTTGGAATGATTTGGGGGCTGTTGAGGTGGAATGTATTTTATATGTGAATACAAGAGTTTTGAGGGACCAATGATGGAATGCTACACAAAAACTCATATCGAAGTCCTAATCCTCAAGATGACTATATTTGACAATAGGGTCTGTGAAAAGATGATAAAAGTTAAATGACATCATAAGGGTGGGGGGCCTAATTCTATAGGGATAGTGTCCCCAAAAGAAGATGAAGAGTCAGGAAGCTGAGACAGGAGGATCATGAGTTTGAGGTCAGTTTAGGCTACACAGCAACACCCCATCTCCAAAAAAAAAAAAAAAAAAGGAAGATGAAAAGAAACAAGAGTGTGTTCTCTCTGCCTTTGTGAGGATAGAGTGAGAAGGTGGCCCTCCACAAACCAGGAAAAGGGTCCCTATAAGAAATCAACCCTGCCAGAACTTGATCTGGGTCTTCCAGCCACCAGGAATGTGAGAAAATAAACATCTGTTGTTGAACCCCCCAAGCCAGGGGTGCTCTGTTAAGGCCACACAAGGACATACAAATTTCATTGCTCCTGGAAGTCAAGGGCAGTAGGAGGACCTCAAGCCCCCAAGGAAAGTAGAATAGGTAAAATTGGGGCTAGACAGAGACGGTGAGCAGTATATATCTTAAGGTCCAAAATCTTACACTGGCACAGTGATTCTCAACCAAGGGCCATGTGTCTCTCAGGGGATACTTTACAATGTCTGAAGACATTTTTAGTTATCATTAACAAAAGACAAAAGTGCTCCTGGCATCTAGTGGGTGTAGGAGTGGCTGCTAAACACCTCCTAATGCACAGGATGGTCCCCACCACAGAGAATACTCCTGCCCCAAATGAAAATACAGCATCACCTATGAAAATAGCTAAAATATATAAAGAGCTTAATGTATAAAAAGGTGCACTGATATTCTGTTTAGAATAACAGGAAAAAGAAAACAAGCCAAATGTCCAATGTTAAGGATGTGATCCAACAAATTCTTGCATACGAACAATAATTTAATAGTTATTCATTACCCAGGGTGATAGCTCATGCCTGTAGTCCCAGTGCTTGGGAGGCTGAGGGAGAAAGATCACACATTTGAGGCCAGCCCAGGCTACATAGTGAATAGAAGGCCAGCCTGGGCTACACCATGAGACCCTGTCTCAAAAAAAAGTTACTCACTGAATACCAGCTCCGTGTGAGGCTCTGCTTGGATGCTGTGGATAGAGAAAAAACCAAAACAGAATTCCCATCCTTGTGAGGTCTACCTGGGATAATTTTTAAAGTATGCTGAATAAGACAGGAGTGCTTTGAATAAATGGTCAGGAAAAAGAGTGACTATACAATTACTTGATATATGATCGCCTTTTGATTCTTTTGTTTACAAAAAGAAAAAAGAGAAGATATCCAAATGTAGATGTAATTGTTAACAGAGTAGATGGGAAAATAAGCCATTTTCTTAAAGTTTACCCAGAATCCAATCTGCCCTCCTCTTCCCATGATCCCCGAGGGCAAGAGGGGCCATCCCTGAATTCTTTCCAAATTCTGTTTCTCTCTGCCTCCAAGCTGGTGGAGGGAGGTGATGAAAACTAGAACCACAGGACTCTAAAGTTGCCCAGGCCACCTCCACCTATAGGCATGTTCTGTCTAGCTTGCTGTGCTGGCCCTTGGGGTGCTCTTCAAAGACCTCAATGGGTTGTTAGCACTTGATTCAAGAGATTTCATTTCAAAATCTGGAATTTCTTATGCTCCTGAAAATTGTAAGAGCTGGTACATAGGGATTGCAGTCCCCAAAGACAAAAGCTGGCTAAAGCTGACTAGAGCCATCCTTTTAGAAAGGGCTGCCTGCTAGCTCACCACAGTCCCTACCACTTCCTGTTAGCTCTGACATCTGGCCATCTGGTTATGGGCCCAATCCTGCTGGACATCTTAGTCTGTAATGAGCACACCAAGTTGAGGTGCAGAGGTGGGAACAGCCAAGCAGACAGATGGTACGTACAGAGAGCTCCTGCCAGGTGAGGCATGGATGAAGCTTGGTATAAACGATGCCTGCAAGCCTCAGGCATGTAATCTTGGCTAAGGATGAGAGAACTAGAGGACCCCACCCTGGGAAAAACTCTATGAAAACTGCAAAGTGCTATTCATTTGCTTAAATATTCACTGAAGGAAAGCTATTTGAAATGCTCAGTGCCAGGAGTTAACCTCAAGGAATTCAGCTCTACCAGGGAGCAAACACATAACATATCCCCACTACCCAACGCATTCACCCAATGAGAAGGGCACAGAGAGCCATGGAAGCTAAGAAGCATTCAACATAAATATAATTTTTTGTAAGTTCTGGGGTTTGAACTCAGGGCCTTGCATTTGCTTAGCAAGTGCTCTACCACTTGAGCCATGACTCTAGCCCTTTTTGTTTTAGTTTATTTTTCAGATAGGGTCTCATTTGTTTTGCTCAGAGTCAGCCTTGGACAACAAGCCTCCTACCTCTCCCTCCCATGTAGGTGGGATTACAAGTATGAGCCACCCACCAAGCCCGGCCTAAATTAGTTTGTGGTCAGCAGAACACCAAACTTAATGTCCATTCTCATTCCCCACTACAAAGAAATAATATAATTGCATTTATAGCTATTCTATTTTTCTTTCTCCTTTACAACTCCAACATTTCTAGTTTTCAAGGCCAAGGTTTACCTGTCTAAGCTTCAGGAAAGGATTGAAATCATTAACAAATATTAATTAATTGTTGTGAGCAAGAAGTAGTCTGGCCAGGGACATCTGGATTCATCCAGGGATTTGGACATAACTGGTCTGTGGTAGAGCAATGGTATTTCTTAAATACTCTTTAGATAATTCAGATTTGAAGTCTGGGGTGAAAACCACTGTGCGTCAAAGTGATGCGTCAAAATGATGTCTCCTGAATGCTTGTTGTCTATGTGGAAAAGGAAGCTTCTGGGTAGACAGCCAAGAATTAGATATTGTGATAGACAATATACTATGTCCCTGGGCCTGACATAGAGCACCCAATACCACAGAACTTCTGGGTAATAGAAGCAACTTTTGCTCTAGTGAGACCAACTTTTGTTCTTTGTGCATTCCTGAATGGGAGCTAGTTACCAGAAAGAACAAGCTATGATCAGAAGCTTGGAGAAGGGAGGAGCACAGAAGCTTTTGTCCCCAGGGATGGAGTTGGGGTATGCTCCTTTTTAGCATGTGGATATGTCTGCCAAGCTAGAAGCTATCTGAATCTCATACTTTGGGAATTTTTTATGGTGGCTTCATCACATAAGTGGAGAAAAGGATAGACTGGAGAGGTGGTAGACTAGAGAGGAAGGTGGCAAGCAGGGAGGACCACTTACGGCATAGCAGGTTCTCCAGCCCCTCTGGACCCAGGAGCAAGAAGGGAACCACCAAGGTAACACAAAGGATGCTGCAAGAAAGCAGATGCCAGAGCAGTGGATGGGATTTTCTCTTAAGAGATACCGATGACACAGGGAACTCTGGGTTTTTGGGGGGAATGGCCTCATGCCAGCTTCCTATTGTATAGAACTTTTGTCATTAGAAAGCTCCACCAACATCCCTGGAACCCTCCTACCATGTTAATTTTTAGACAAGCTTTCAGTTATTCTTTGAAATTATGGGTGTGCCAGAAGGGGGCAAAGAAAATTGGTGATATTGTTTTTTAGAGTAGAAAACCTCAATATTCCACATTAACATGATTAAAGTGACATTCCAAGCAAGCACTAATATTGCTCTCTGAATCAAAGCAGCTCAAAAGAGATAATAATGGTGCAGCTCGAGGCCTTACACATGAATACTGAGGTGCCCTTAGAGTGAACAAAGCATTAGATCCTAAGTGAATTGACAACATGACAAGTCTTGGTTGGTAGGGCTGGGATGTCTTACAACATGGGAGATCATGATAAATGGCAGCCAGTTACTTAGCACATTTAACAAATACTCTGCATAGAACATTTTGGGGAAGGTGAAGCAGGGAATTAATGTGGCTGGTTCTCTATGGAAACACTGAGTTCTCTGTTTTGATGACATGTTCATTTACTTAGGTCATCGGTCACCTTAGTTAAACAACTGCTTTACCATGTGGTTTTATGTTTGCTTTTTTTTGGGGGGGCGGGGAGTAATAAGAATCACCTGCGTGACTCGAGAGTAAGGGACTGTGTTTTTGTTGTTGTTTTTGGACTTGTGGTGGGGGGAGTTCCCAGGTGTTTTGTAGGAAACCCCAAAGAAAGAATTGCTGGCCCAAATCAGTAGTTCGCAAGCCCAGTTGTTAATGGAACCCCAAAGGAGTATTTTTCAAAAGAAATGCACCAGTTGGGAATCATTTATCTGAGAAGTGTCTAGTATCCAGAATGTATTTTTTAAAACCTACTAAAAATCAGCAACAAAAAGATAACCCAATTGAAAACGGTGCAAAGGACCTAAACAGAAATTATTTAGTGGAAATATATAAACGGCCAATAAGCATTAGTCATTAAGGAAATTACATTAAGTCCAGGAGATACTGCTTCATACACACTAGGTTGGCTATTTAAAAACCAAAAGCAGAAAAACAAATAAAAAGTGCAAAGTATAAATGCTGACAAGGATTTTGAGAAACTGGAACTGTCCTAAATCACTGCTGGGATGCAAAATGGTACAGCTGCTCTGGGAAAAGTTTGGTAGGTCCTTAAAAAATTAAACAAAATTACCGTATGATCCAGCAATTCCACTCCTACATACATACCAAAAAAAAAAAAAAGAAAGAAAGAAAAGAAACTGAAAACAGGGACACAAACAAATACTTGCACATGCATGTTCATAGCAGCACTATTCTGAATAGCCAAAATGTTTACTATTCATCAATGGATGAATGAACCAACAAAACATGGTCTATCTACACAATGGAATATTGCTCAGCCATAAAAGGGATGGAGTATTGACACAAAGTACAACATGGATGAATCTTGAAAACACTGTGCTAAAGTGAAAGCCAGGCATGAAAGGACACATCTTCTATGATTCTATTAATACGAGATGTGAAAAATGGACCAATCTAAAGAGACATTAAGTAGATTGATAATTGCCTAGGGCTGGAGGGGAGGATGGGTACAGGGTTTTCTTTGGAGCTGATAAAAATGTCTTAGAACAAGATAAAGGTGATAGTTGCACAGCACTATGAATTTTGTGCCAGATGTCACTGTATTGTACACTTCAAAATGGTTAGTGATTAATGTTATGCTATATGAATTTTACCTTAATTTTTAACCTTAATATTTTAAATGGTAAGAAAATGAATATCAGAGGCTTCCTGTGCCCTACTGATCAGAATCTTCTGGGGTTGGGGCTGTGTGTGTGTGCGTGAGCGCGCGCGTGCGTGTGTATAAAGAAGTAAAAATATATACAAATACATAGCTCCCCAAGGTTAATGTTACTTTGCAGCTAGAATTGAAAAAGCACCAGGTTAGGTTTCTGGATTTGAACTACTTCCAATTAATATAAAAATGGAATATTTCTGTGGCTAAGACCTCAGGATTTAACCTGATGCTATCATCATCAGGCCATGACATTGCTGTCCCCTCCTTCTCCCTGAAGAAAAAAATGTGCATCTTAAAACAAGTAAGTGTGTAGCATTCAGAAAATATAGGTAATAACAAAATCATAGCTACAAGGCACTGAAGAGGAACATAATGAGAACAGTAAGTACATTCAAATCATGCCTCAGAATGATGCAAAGCAGTAAAGACAGTTTAGTTGGCACAGACGAACACTTCGAACAAACTAGAGAGCTGTCATCAAACATCAGCAGACTGTGGTGTGCTCATTATAAACACTAAATGAGGACAGACAGAAATGCACTCTTAGGAGATCCAATCAGGATGATATGGGTAGGTGAAACTTCAGCTACAGTCATGAACAGCTCAACAGAAGAAAGATGGCTCTAACACACAGTTGGCTTACTCCCAGTGGTTAGAGATGTCACTTGGCAGGAAGGACCTGGCCACATGACTGTTGGTGGACCAACGCTCTGAGTCTTTGATTCCTGCAGGAAATCTGAGAAGCAAGACCCACCTCAAAATAGGCTTCAAGCCTATGATGTTCCAATTCTGTTCCCTGTAGTTCTTGAAAGTATTTTAGAAATCAGATGTTAACAACATTGATCAGCGATGGCAAGGTACTGTTTTATTGAGACACTGTTTTATTAAACATTTCCACTGGAGTAGAATTAATTACTATGAAGGATCACTGTACACAGTATTCATTTGTGCTGTAATTGGCATCTTTTTCTAGTACCTTCTTTTTCTTGCTTCTGGAGAGTTGTCCCATCTTTCCAATAAGTATAAAACCTAAAGAACCATGGCCTAAATGTTGTATTTCTGTTTCATCTTTACTTTTGCAGCAAGTCATGTGAAGAAAAAAGAACTTATAGACATCAGTTTCTTCAAAACCATTAATTAATAGACTAGGACATTAACATAGAGCTGCCTGTTTGGTGAGAGGGAAAATGTAACCATTTCTTTACACTCCCCTGCTTTGCAAACACCACTGGCCAACCATTTCACAAAACCAATTCCAGTAACTCATATGTTTGAGATATCATTATGTCATTGGTTTGCTTCATGGAAAATTTCCCAATTTTCATTTTTTTAATAGTTTGGAATATGCTAAGGGCCCTTCTTTAACTCAGGATGGAGGGGTGAACCAACCCAACACCAATGAGACATTAAAAAGACCATGGAAAAGACAGAGAGGAAGGCTCATTTTTTCTGTGACACAGTTAGCGAAGACCTCACTGTTCATTTAAAACTGAGGAATCCAAGTTCTCTGGGAACTACCCATGGGCTTGGAGAGGGCTCTTCTCCAAGCTAATATCACAGGTAATAAGGTGGAAGAAACAACTTAGTTCTTGTTCCCTATCACCTGGTTGGGGTTAAACCACATAGTTTTAGAGCTCCAAACATGATAAAAGTGGCATTTGTCCATGAAGTAAAAGACTAAGGTGTTATTTTCACTGGTGCACAAAAGGAATGATACCCACTGCAACAGATGGAAGAGTGGCTACTGGCCACTCTTAAACAGATGGAAAGAAAGTGCTACGTTTCTCCATTTTATGTAACAAGAAAATTAGCACATCTGAAGAAAATGCAGACTTTGGATTCCATCAAATATTGACTGAATTGGCACTAGGTTGAGAGCTGAGACACTGACAATGACTCAGGAAAAATCAGTCACAGGCTCATGAAAACTTTGGTCATCTATATTTTAAAGGGAGCTGGGTGATAAAAGGCACAACAAGAAGAATTTTATCAATAATTTTACAAGCATAGTAAGTATTCATGTTTAAAATTTTAAAGTAAGTATGTCTAAAGCCCCAAGGTAAAGCTGAGCTTTGGGAGTTGTTCAAACAAGAATTGTTGGTTCTGGCCACTGCAATAGCACTTAAAATGCAAAAGCTACTCTGTCCTTGTCTTGGAACTGCATATGAATGCAAGAAGCTATTCTTGGTAATCCTTGACATTTTTGTCAACATGCCATGTACATGGTGACATTTTAGAGGTTTATGATATGGGCTGAGGAGGAGGGAAGGCTGGTTTCTGGTGTCTTGGCTTTTAATACTGAGATTAACAAGATGACAATCTTGGGTTAACCTGGGTCAGGTCAATCATAGAATGATTTATCTGGAATGCTTTTTGAATCAGTATATCTATACCAAATAAAACAATGTCATAGTGCTTCTGAAGAAAACTCAGTGTTCTCCTGAAGAAAAAACTGTAACAAGCTCTATGGAGGTGGCCACCATGGACATGAGCCCTGTCATTTTAGATTCTAAACCACTCCAGCCATTAGTAAGCAATCACCACTTTTTAATAATAATAAAATAGCAGTTTCTAAGCACAATTATTTATGACTCATGGGCCTTCAAAGAGAATATATAAATTTCCTCTATAGATGCCATCTTTAAGTACACAGCCTGACTGATAAAATAATGAGAACATTAATGCATGTGCAGCACAGCATTTCCAGCATCACAGAATTTCTTATAGCCCCAGCAGCAAAGCTGAGAAAGAGAACAAGAAAAAGCCCAGCAACTCTGTGCCAATCCAAGGATTACAGCCTTGACATCCATTTTGGCAGGCCACTTTAGTCCCCAGGCTGGCAGGGATTCTGAGGGACTGCCACAAGAATGGGTTGATCAGACCAGGGGCCAAAATAATAGAATCTAGGGCCTCAAGAAACCATATCTAGGTCTGAAATTACCCCCCACTGCTTCCTCCTTGGCCCTAAGGACAGCCACCAGCCCCTAACATTCCAAGTCTCCTACAGCAGCCAGATAAACCCAAATAAAATATGAGGTTATTCCAATAGAATGGCTCCCTTGCTCAGATTCACAGCCAGAGTCCCTACAATGGCCCACAGGGCCCTTCAAGAGCTACCTCCCCACAACCACCACGTCCCAGTTTCTCATCCCCACCAAGGCTTCTGCCCCCAGCCCCTCCAGCTCCCTCCTCACTTCCTGCAGGCATCAGCTCAAAGCTGCCCAAATGGTGAGGGCTCCCCTAATGCTCTCCACAACACGGCCACCTAACCCCACTAGACTCCCTCTCAACCTCACCCACCAGTTTTTGCCCTGCCCTACAAGGTACTCACTACTGCTATTTGGCAACACTCCCCTGGAAGCTCAACATGGACAAGGACTGCCCAAGAATGGCTCACTGTTGGATCATTGGAACAGGTTCTTGGCCTCAGCTCTGTGGACCCTGAGACTAGCCCATTCTTTATTGTGACAGGGCACCTTGTGCACGGTAAGATGCCAAATAGCATTACTGGCCTCCAACCCATTAGATGTCCTTAGCACACATTTTCCTCACTACCCCCACAAAGTTATGATAGCCAAAAATGTCTCCAGACATTGTCAATGTCCCCTAGAGATCGAAATTATCCCTGGCTGAGAACCACTATGATTTTAGTGGAATTTGTGAACCTAAAGGTGAATTCATAGCTCTGGGCACATGCTGCTAGGGAAATATTTAAGCTAACTTTTCACTGCTTTCTGCTGCCTCTCTAGTCCTGCTTCGCCTACTTTCCCATCTCCCACCAATGGTCCACGAGTACAATGAGAACAAGGACTTTCTGAGATGTAGATATGGACAAGCTGCCCCCACCTCCTCCGCCTGTCCAGAATTAAGTGACTATTAGTTATGGAACAAGGTCTGATCATACAATGTCAATTTTTTACAATCTCAAATATCACTGAGTGCTACAAATTACAAGTTCTGGAACACAATGAAATCTACACCCTGAAAATCAGTAATTCTGCACATATTCAGGGTATTTTCAGATTTGCAGCCAGACTAATACAACAATAATAAAAGTTTTTGACATAAAAGCTTTAGCTGTATTAACATGGTAAACAGACAATCATGACATAACCATGGGGTGGTAAACTGCCTGTGGGCCAAGTCTAGCCTATATCTTTGTACATAAAGTTTTATTGAAACACAGACAGCTCCATTTGCTTACATATTGTCTCTGTGCTAAAACAGCAGAGGTGAGCAGTTCCCACAGAGATCTATGGCCTGCAAAACCTAAGATATTGACTGTCTAGCCCTTCACAGAAAGAGTTTGATGGATCTGTTCTAATCTGTTGGCTCTCTTTAGTTACATTTCATTTCCACCAACTTTACTTACCCAGCCACAACGTCATGAGAATGCAAAGAACACCTGCAAGCATGGAGGAAAAATAATTATTGTGAATTCTGAGCACTTGTCTTTACACAGGTGAGCTGCCAGCGCTATCCAACTTGGAAGAAACTCAGAAGCCAAAGTGATATACTGAGGGGAGTAAATTTTGACAGGCTGAAGAATAAAGATACTGAAGAATCACAAAACTGAATGACTATGATATATGACCACAGAACAATTAAAATGTGAGTATCTTTTGTGCACTAGACATTGATCTAAGTGCTTTACCCAATCTTATTAAACCTTCAAATCAACCTAGAAGGCAAATATTTCACCTCCATTTTATGGAAGAGAAAACTAAGGCTCAGAGACCCCAAATTACCTACTTTGGAGCACACAGCAAATGTCAGAGACAGGAGTTAGACTCAAGGCTTTCCATGTCTAATATCAGGACTACTCACTTTTGCAGCCCATGTGGTTAGTGGCACCTTCCAACAAGACATATCAACCTTATTTGACAGTCATCTGTACAAACCCTAACTACCAAGAAAGCATTATAAAAACATGAAATAAACCTTAAGAGTTCTTTTCAAAAATGTGTGAAAGAAAAAGAATTTTGATTCTTAAATGGCCCAAATTATCAATTGGTTCTTTTCCACAAAATTCTCTTTCCACCCAATACCACCTCAACTTTACTAAAACAACCAGAAGTATGAGCGAGTCATAGTATAAGATGAATTGCTCTAAGTGAAAAAACCAGCTACATTTTACTCTAGTAATGATTAGCAGGTTGTTACATGGTATTGTTCTCCCCTGACAATTGGTGTCACTATAGGTGCTCAATGGCAGCCTATGCCCCCAATAAGAATGCCAATGATGCTGGAGGCATAGCTCAAGTGGTAGAGTGCCTGCCTAGTAAGCACAAAGCCCTAATTCCAAAATCCTAGTACTGTCAAAAAAGGTAATAATCATTAAAAAATAGTTAATTTTTTTAAATGCCAATGATGAAATCTACTACCAGATGACACGGGGCAGAAAACACATGTGTGAATCTTTCCTGGCTGCAAAAACAGAAACTCTAATTGAACTGGTTTTAAAGGATAAGGATATGCCTTTCATTTTTCACATAAGAAAGATGCTGAAGGCAGACAGCTCCAGAGGCTTAATTCATATATCCACAAAGTCATTCTACTCTGCCACCTTCAGCTTCTCAGCCAGCTCCCTCCTGGCCGTATGGAAACAATGTGGCTACCAGGTTTACATGGAGACAGGACATCAATTAGCAGGAGTCCCTTCCATGTAGGCCTATAGGGACAAAGACCTTCTCTCTCACCATGCCTGCCTCATACCTCCCCTAACTGCTCACTGGACAGGTTTGAGTCATAAGCTCCTGTCTAAGTCAATTGCAGGAATAGATGCTGTATAATTGGCTCTGCTCAATATAGGCACTACTGATATTTGGATTCGAGTCATTCTTTACTGTAGTGAAGAACTATCCTATGCATTGTAGGACATTTAGCATCATCCTTGGCCTTTACCCACTAGATGTCAGTTGAACCCACACCCTATATGTCTCCAAATGTTGCCAAATGCCCCCCTGGAGAGCAAATACTCCCCAGTTGAGAGATACTGGCTTAGAGCAATCTGGACTTCACCAGGAACTGCAGACAGGGTCCCATTCCCCTGAGTCAAAATGAAGACAGGCCACCCCAAAACGAGGGTACTAACAGCATGCAAGAAGGAACTGCTCTTGAGAACTCTAGAACTGAGAAAAACGCAGTGAAATACAGAAATACAAAATGATCCCGATAAAGCAATAAAATCTGTGCCTGTATGCATGATTACATTTAATAAATATTTATTGAGGATGTACTAATATGTCAGCACTGTGTAGACAAAGCAAAATAAAATTAATTGAGTTAAAGGAAAGGAGATGATCTAATTTTGAAAGAACTATAAATAAATAGGTCTCTGCTTGGTTCCTTCATTCCTCAATTTCCTTTTTAAAATTTTTAATTTGAAATAATTAAGAGATTCACAGAAAGTTATAAAGAATTACCCAGAGAGGTCCCTGTGAAAGTCTAGAAGAGACAAACTGATAGGTACAGAAATGAGATTAATGGTTTGCAGGGTTTGGGGAGATAGGGAGTGACCGATAATGAACATGGGGTTTCTTTGGGTATAATTAGAATTAGATAGTTGTGATGGTTGCCCAACCTTATCAATACCAAAAACTACTAAATTGTACACTTTAAAATGATACATCTTATAGTATATGAATCAGATCTCAAAATTTTGAGACAGATAATTTCGTGGGCAAATCACTCAACTGCACACTTTGAGGCCTCCTCCACTGTGGGATATAGAGTTCTAAAGCATAGCCATGACCATGGGGTCTCCTGGCTGAGCTCCAGGTAGTCTGGAGGCACTGCCACTGTCACGTAGGTAGGGGCACTCTCCTGTGGGCAGTGAGGTTGGTGCTATTTGCTGCTCGAGGCACCTCCCATCTGCCTCAATGGTCCACCCAGCAATACACAGGGCTGGCTGCCTGGGGGTTGGCACAGTCAGCCCCCTCCTCATTCTCAGCATCAACATTCCTCCTGCCTCATTTCCACTCTTTCTGATCCACTTCCACTTTAAGGAAATAGAGAGAACTTTCCAGATAGAAAACACTGGGGAGCTCAAAGTTCCATGAACAGCCTTTTGAAATGTGCTAACTCTGTGTTTCTAGACCTTCTGAGCAAAGGCAGGAGCAATCCTCTCAATCCTCCTTCATTCACAGAAGGAAGACTCTACAGTTTGAAGCATCTCAGGCAGCTGATCCCACACGCACATGTGCATATTCAAAAGGCCAGTCAACAATCTGGGCTGCTACAAAACAATGAAGTGTGAATAGAATCATTTTCTGCTGTTCCACTGTACATGTGTTGTATACACATGTCCAGAAATACCTGTCAGTTGAGAGTATTCTCAGAATTAAGTAATATGTATAGTAATATATGTTCCCAAAATTTATACACTGGTTCAGGGTTTTCACATAAATATCTTTAACTTCTGTTCTTTGTGAAAGCACAGAAATAAAGCCTCTGTGGTCTTACCTGCCATCACACAGTACCTTAGGAATTCTCAGTCAGCTTAAAACTTCTGCTAAATGTTGTAACCAGTGGCTGTTATCCTCAGAGAGCATTTGGAAATGTCTGGAGACAATTTTGATTGTCAGAACTTGGGGTCTGGGAAGGTTGCTACTGGTATCTAGATCTAACATCCTATGCTACACAAGACAATCCCAAACAAAGAATGCCCAAAATACCCTAAAGTAACACTTTCATGCTTTGGATACCTTTTAGGATACTACCCATCAGCAGTAACTTGAATGACTGAATACGTTTCTCTATTGTAACCAAGTTACTGAGCACACAAAATAACAGCAAACAATGAAGGCTTCCAAGTGTGGTTAAAAGGCCTTCAGGTTGGCCTTAGTGTGCCTCAACTACTTCTAAGGTGTCAGAAAGATTCCTCTGACCCCTTCCTGACTGCACTGGACTTAGTTCAAGCATTACCTAAATCCTCCATACTTCTTGTTTTCCTCACAAGTTCTATGACATAGTGTCTGCCTTTTTTTAGCCCCAGTACTCCAATCTCTCTAGTTCAAGCCCATCACCCATAGCCCAATAGTCTCCAACTGCCTCTGCCCTCAAAAATCCAACTTGCCCACCACCCCATACATGACTAGCTCATCACATATGACTTGGTGTATTGCATCTGATGTGAGTCTCCACACCTGGTCCACCAGAAATGAGGACACACTAATGGTACTGTGAGGAGCCAGGGAAAGAAAACAGCTGAAAAATGCTTAGCAAGGCACCTGTGACAAATTTCAGTTGTTGAGATTGTTATCAAACACACCAAGCTGACCAGATGCTTCCATTCTCACTGAGAATGGTTGGAACTGTGGTAGTTAGTCCTACTAATGCTGTGAAAAACTGCCACAAATCAAGGGACTTCAAACACCACCAATTTATTATCTTACAATTCTAGTAGTCCAAAGTCTAACATCAGTTTCGCTGGGCTAAAGTCAAAGTGTAGGCAAGGCTGTGTCTCATCTGCAGGCTCAAGGGTAGAATCCATTTCCTTGCGTTTTCCAGCTTTGAGAGGCCACCTGCAGTCCATGGCTCATGGACACATCACTCCAACCTCTGCTTCTGTCGTCATATCTCTGCCTCTGACTCTCACCCTCCTGCTTCTCTCCGAGACCCCTTGTGATAACACTGAGCCCACCAAGATAATCCAAGATCATCTCCCTATCACAGGATCCTTAATCTAATCACACCTTCAAAGTCTCTTTTGCCATGGAAGGTGATTTATCAGGTTTCAGGAATTAAGAGAGTGACATCTTTTAGGGGCCATACCATGGGGGATATAAAATATCAAACAACAAGGAACACAAGATCAAAATAACCAGTATAGCTTATTGCAAGATGCATACAGCTACCCAGCCAAGGGAAAATAAAATACAGGTAGTGGATCAGGGCTCATCTCTAGTCCACTCATTGGCTATGAGAATGAGATGCAATTCAACTTCCCTTGGCTTCAGTTTCATCATGTCTACCTGCACCTCCCACAGCCATTGGGGATTTTTGATGAAAGCATCCATGCAAATGCCTAAAGTGCTGGCACATGATAAGCACTCAACATATGTTCACCATATTCACTGAGCCAGGGGCTGGGGAAACTAAGTGGTAGAGCACTCACCTAGCATGCACGATGCCCTGGTTCCATCACCAACACTACAAAAAAAAAGCACAGAACCAAGGGATCCCAGCAGGGAAAAACCAGCAGGCAGGGACAGCATGGCAAGGCCTCATGGAGAAGAACACCAATGTAGTATAAGCCTCACAGAGACAGGGACCTGCATGGTGTCACCCACCCTTGCAGTTAAGAACCCTGGAAGAAGGCCCAAGACTAAGAGGATATGTAATAAACAGTTGTTGAATGAATGAATGAACAAATGAATCAACAGAGGTAGGATGTTTGAAAATGGGTGAGGATTGGGCAGTTGGGTGGCATATAGGAAACAGCAATGGATCATGGGTCAGAAGACCCCAGCACAAGTCCATGCCCTTCTAACTACCTGCAGAACACACCACTTGGCTATGCTTTCATGTGCAAAAAGAGGAGTTCAAACAAGATGTTCCTTACTCTTTTGATCCCAAAGCTGTCTAAGCTATGCATGGTTTACCCCAAGTCTTCCATCCTTCACTGGAAACCTCTAGGTCAGTCAAATCACCTTATTCCCTCATTTATTCTGAACACATGCAGAACTTCCTCATCTCCAGCATTTTTCTCATGTCCCACCTTATCTTGCTCATCACTATAAAAGCACTAAAATTCCTCACTTTGGGAGATTAATGGACAAGGAAAAATGCCACCCCAGATTCAAAAGAACAGCCCCTCCTTTTCATGGACATGATTACCACATAAGGAATTGAAATCCTGAGATGTCTTGTGACCATTACTGCCTTAATTTTACATGTTTGTCTCCCATCTCCTAGACAAACTTGGTCTAAATATACAGTCCAGGCACAAAGAGGCCAGGAATTTCCATAAATATTTCTTTGTTTTATTAAACTGAAATGTGGATACCTGAGATCAGCAGAATTAAACTTTACGTTTCTTCCATCAGAGTAATTTTATTGAATTTATTGGAAAGGTAGACAACATTAGCAAAGGACATGGGCTAGATAGAAGGCAAAGGCTCACCTCAGGCTTACCTTGATCATGTCACTGTACCCACAAGTTCCTGAAGTAGAACCTACCAGAGACAGTGATACACATTATTTCCATTTCCCAAATCGGAGTGAAAGGAAAAGAGAAGGAAGCTGGGATATTTCCAAACATCCGGGAGCTATTTTGGGAAGTAAATGACTTTTCCATTAACTTTTTTTGGAAAAAAAAAAGGAAAAGAAAGATAATAGACCAAGAAATTGTTGTTGAGATTCTAAATGGAAGCAAGAGAAGATTCTTCCAGGAGCTGATAACTGATGGTGTTAAAAGCCAGACACTTCCTCATGTTCATACAAACATTAGCAATAATCTTAAAAAAATTAAAAATGAACCAGGCCCATGCCCATAATTCCAGCACTTAGGAGGATGAGGCAGGAGGATGGCAAGTTCAAGATCAGTCTGAGCTACATAAACAGACCCTGACTCAGAAAAAAAAGAAATGAAAAATAGAGAAATCATTAGTTGTTTACCAGAAAGTTCAACTTGATCATTCATATAATCCAGAAACAGACTCTGTAGGATAAGTATTATCAAAGTCCTATTAATTAATACTGAATAAAGGTTCTAAGAAGGTAGCAATGGCGGCATAAGCCTATAATCCCAGCACTCAGGAGGCAGAGGCAGGAGGATCTCAAGTTTGAGACCAACCTGGGCTACAGGATAAATTCCAGACCAGCCTGGGCTATGAGACCCTGTCTCTGAAAAAAAAAAAAAGAGATAGAGTTTCAGTAATTCACCAATATACTGAGCTGGCAATATCAAATGTTGTAAATTTAGAAAAGATTTTGTTTACATCCCTTGGCCCTCAATTATTTCGCTTACAACAGCATATCTCATGCTATTGCAGTAATTGCTAAATTACATATAAAATACTATTTAAAGTTGGCAATTTCGCTTAACCTACTATATTCATTTATTCCTCCATAATTTCATTTTCTTTAAAAACTTTGTTTCTGCCTTTCCTGTCGGCTCTCTATTTGGAAACTGTTTGGTGGAAGTTCTTATTTCTTGAAGACCATTTTCCAGTCCTATGAATCAAACAAGATTCAAAAAGGGTTTTAACTGTCAAATGCACATGGAGAAAACACTGCACTCTGACATACAGTCCTGTCCATATAATAAAAGTTAATTACAACTTTAAAGGATTCTTGGTCACCTATAAAAGTCAGCAACGTTGTATTTTGAAAGAGAAAGAAGAATGACTATTACACCCTTCAGCCAACTCCACTGAAATGTTTGTGGCTTGCTGAACATTCCATACATATTTCGGGCAAGGTATTATGGGAGCTGAAGTTCAAGCTGTCTCCAGCTGAATTTTCACTCACTATAAAAACAATGTCTCATAAAATACACACATGTTTTTACTTTACAAAAAATGTAAAATACCCACTTTTGTTCACTCAATCAACATTTAGCACTAGAAACAGGACTTTAAAAAACCTGCAAGCTAAGTGATGTCTGAAAAGACTGAAAAATGTTATTCAGTAACAAACAGATTTCTGGAAAGAGGAACATAGGAAATGTATATGAAATACATGGAAACAAAGATCCTACATGCTGATTTCTGTAGGGTCTGAGTACCTCTCTTGTGGGTTATTGCATTAAAACAAAAACATTTATATTTATCTTTCATTAAGAATTCCCATTCCAATATTCCAACTGCCTTATAAAATGAGCCTTACCTTTCCCTAAGCAAAACTCTTTTTTTTTTTTTGAGATAGGGTCTTGCTATGCAGCCCAGGCTGGCCTCGAACTCGAGGTCCTCCTGCCTCAGTCTCTCAAAGGATTGCAAGCCTGTACCTTCACACCGGGTGCAAAATACTATTTTAGTTGGTTCATTTTCTTGTCATTTGGGCTTTTAACAGACATACCATACAAAAGAGTGCCATATTCCAAGCAGTTCTTTCTACCAATTCCAGAACTGTCCAAGATTTGATCAAACAGATGTGGCTCTCACATTTGGCTAAAATTATATGATGTCACCTGATTTTCAAAATAACTAAGCATCTTTTTAACCCACAAAACTGTGCTAGGATTTATGTAAATTTCTGAGCCCAGAGGTCTGCAATGTTCCAAGAGAATGTTGGGGAACCATGATCCTTTTGTTTGGTCTTGTTTTTCCTATCTAAAGCCATAGAAATCTTCAAACATGTTAGCAGTTTCCCTCCTCAAAAGTTTATTTTCAAACACTAGTGCCATGCAGCCTGCCTTTCCTGTGTAGGTGGGAGGAAGCAGGCACAATGTCACCACACTGGGCCTTTTCAAGTCTTGAAATTACTAGGAAGCCTGCAGTATTTCCTTTTTGGCACTCAGACCAGGGTGGAGAGAAGTTGCTCTAAAAAGGACAAGATATCAGATAACCAGTGGAAACACTTGGTTTCAACAGAATTCCTAATTCCACAAAAAATACATCTCTCCAAAAGCAGCTAAACCATTGGAACCAGCAATCAATCAGGCAAAAGTTAAGGAAATAACTTCACTCATGAAATTAACTAAATGAAATCTGGTAGTGCTTTCACTGGATCCGATTTTTTACACGAATAGTATGACAACTCTGTGCCCTGTGCATATCTTACACTAAAAGGAAACTTAAAATACAACTTGTTTTTCACTTATTCCAAAAGCATATGGGACTAATCATATCCCATTCTGGCCACAGTACACAAGGCTATTTCAAACAGAATTTTACCTCACTTGATTTTTAAGGCGCTAGAACAACCAAGAGAGTTTGGGAACAGTCTCTCCTAATTCCGAAAGGGTTGCGAATCCCTTTACTGTCCATCTGGCACCAGGCTGTGGATGGAAACTAGTCTGAACCCGCAGACAAGGAACCCACACCCCAAAGCTGGGGTGCACGTCTGTGATCAAGGTGACAGTGCATCTTGCCACTACGGGGACAGGGAATGCCTGCCCGTGGGCCGCAGGGGCCCGGGACAGGCATGGGCGAGGCCACCATAGAAAAAGGAAAAGAGGGTCATCCGTCAACCTCGGGAGAGGAAATTCCAGGGGCCCAGCTCCCAGGCTCCGGACAGCGGGTGACGTGAGGGAACCGAATCACAGCGTCTGCCCCGCGACAGGGGACCTACAGGAGCCCAGGGCTACTCGCTCCTGGGACTCAAGGCCCTGGAGAGCAGGAGCCTCCATCCTTGGGCAAAACCCTGGGTGTAGAGGTGTGGGGGTGGAGGGGCTCGGATCCTCGTCCCAACGCCAGAGATGCACGAACTTTGGCCAGGCCCGGGGGCCTCCTGGTGTGCTCAATCTTCTCCCTGGGCCCAAAGGTTAGAGTCGGCAGGACCATACCCCGAATTAGGGACTCCAGGAAACTTCCAACTCCGGGAGTGGAGACTCCCGGATCATAGTACCCATCTTGGCCCTGGGGAACGCGGACAGGGGCACCCCTGGGTTCTTGGCAGCCCCGCGCTGATCTGGGCGTGTTGCCAGCGCATCCCCTGTGGTGGCACCCACGCCGGGTCCCGGAGGCCCCCTTACCGGTCGCGAGGATCGATCCACGACGTCTGGCGGGTGTTGTGGTCGATGTAGAAGACGCGGCCGTCGTAGTCGCGCGCCTCCTCCCAGCCGGCAGGCAGCGGCAACTCGGCGCTTTCCCGGGCCCGCGGCGGCGGCGGAGCGGAGGGCACCGAGGTTGCGGGGACCACGGCGGGGGACGCCGCTGGCGGCGGTTCCCGCTGGGGCTGCGCGGGAGGCGGCGGATCCCGCTGGGCCTCCCGCGACTGTCCCCGCCGTCGCCGCCGGCCACCGCTCAGCCACGGCATGACGGCGCGGGCCCCGCCACCGCCCGGCCGTCCCGCGCGCGTCGCCTCCTCAGCCAGCACTAAGGCCCGGCGCCCAGGGCGCGGGGGCGGCCACGGAAAGCCGCCCACTGCACCCGGCGCATCCTCCGCCGGGCGCCCGCGCACCGGCGCCCAACCGGCTTTGTGCGCCTCTGCGTGCGCCGCTGCCTGCGCCGCCCGCTTCGCCCGGGTGGCTTGGGTCACTGCCGCGCGTGAAGTCACAGCCCCAGAACCGGAGCTGCAGCCGCCGCAACCGGCAACCCCTTCACTCCTGTGGCCCCTCCGGCCATCTTCGCTCCTGCGCGCAACCGGGTCTGGAGGGCGGGGCGCTAGCAGGCTCCGCCTCCTCCCCAGCTGCTCCGCCCCTGCTCGCTACTCTTCGGCTCAGTATCCCTCCAAGGCTCCTCCTCCTCCCTCGACCTCTGCTTCCCTCCCTCCCACTGCCCCTAACTCCGCCTCCCGCTTCTCTGCCTTTTCCCTCAGCGACTCCTCCCTGCTGGATGCTCCTCCTCCAGTCTCCCACGGGGCCCCCTCCTCTGCGCTTAGCTATTCTGCCCCTCCCCCCACGCCCGCCAGAGGCTCCTCCTCCGCCTTGGTTCCCCGGCTCCGTGCGCTCCTCCCTCTTCCCTGCAGCCCCACCTCCTCCCACCTCGGGAAACCGCAAGGGGGCCAGGATGGGCGCCGCCACGTCAATCCGCCCCCGGGCCACAGCCGAGAGAAAGGAGGGCTGGGAAGACTAAGCTCTACCCGGGCTGCCGGCGCCGCGGGCTTGGGGCTGACTCCTAGAGCCCAAATAATTCTCGAGGGAGAAGGCAGTCACCTTACTTCACCTGCTTGCAGACCCTGGACGTCTGGAATCCTCCCGTCTGTACATCTGAGTGGAGGCTGCGCCTTTGGTCTCCCGAATCCCCAAGCCGGCCCCACAGAAGTGGGCGAAACCCCCTAAGGAAGGCGGCGGGAGCTCGGGAGCTGAATGAGGAACCCTCAAGACCCTTTCGGGTGGAGCAGGGAAGCCACACCTGGAAAAAGGCAGCGCCTCACCCTAGGCAGGGGCCCCATTACCCTCCTTGAGCTCTTCATCCAGTTCCTGGGGCCCAGCAGTTTGAGCAGAGACCCACATAGGCCACTGCTGGACAGGACGCCAGACCGACTCCTAAAACTTGAAACCTAGGTGGCAACTTCTGTGCACATCTCCTTGGTAGGGAAATGGAAAGTCCCAGGGTTGGAGCTGTGCCTTGCTCCAAATCCCCTTATTCAGCCTGAGGGCCATAACACACCATGCCAGGAAATGCAGGAAAGTGTCAGGGAAGTTTTAAAATACTATTACAGTGATACACAACATCTATTAAAACGTCTAACAAGTCTGTATCCAATGTACGGAGAGGGAGGAACTAAAGAAAAATGTCCCCCCAAGTGCTCACAGTACTTTGCATTCCTTGCGTAAGATGTTTTGGGGTTTTTTTTTTAATTATTCACCTTCCGAATTTTTTGTAAGATGATACTATTTTATAAGGAAAAGAATTGTTTCTAAAAAGAAAAATGTGAAAATACAAAGACTGCCAGGAGTCTCTCCAAGGAAGGTCTTTCTTTCCCACCTCCCACTACAACCCTGAAATTTCCTTGCTCCTCAAGTATCTGCCTACCCCACCCAGAATGTTCTATGTTAGAAATTCCATCACTTGGGTCCTTTTAATAGGTAGCAGTTAGACACTTTTAGTGAACCATGAACGATTATTAGGTGTCCAAGGGAAAGGAGAGGAGAATCATAAAAGCAAATGCAGTCAGCCCTCCATGGGTTCTACACTCACAGATTTTACCAACCAAGAGTAGAAAATGTCACGTTGTTGCTGGTATGTATTACATAGTTAGGCCTACAATGGTTGTATCTGTGCTGGACATGTGCAGACTCTTTTCTTGCTATTATTCCCTAAACAATGCAGTATAACAACTATTTGCATAGCATTAACATTGTATTAGGTATTACAATTAATCCAGAGAGGATTTAAAGTATTAGGGAGGATTGCATAGATTATAAGCAAATATCACACTATATTATATAAGGGCCCTGAGCATCTAAGGATTTTGATATCCAGTGGAGAAGGTGTCCTGGAACCAATGCCCGGTGGACATGGAAGAACAACTGTACTTTGTGATGTTGCATGTGCTACAGAATGTCTCAAATGCTGGGTGTCCCCTCTCTGATCTCTTCTGATTAGCATGATTTGTGCCCAATGGGGCTGCCACTGCCTTCATTTCCTCTCCCTTTCTACCCCACTGTGAAATCATCTTACCACCCAACATGGCCCTTCTGATGCTATATTTCCACCCTCCTGGACACATTGTCATTTCAGAATCTCACAAATCTGCCAAAAATGTAGCATTCAAAACTACCCTGAATGGAACTAGAGCATACTGAAGTGAAACCATCCTCTAAAGAGAGAGATGGAAAGAGAGGGAGAGCAGCTATTCCACACATGGAAGGACCCATAGATGACAAGGCAAGATGAAGAAGGCACTGATAAGGAGGGATGGATGGATCTGCATTCAATCAGTAGCTCACAGACAGTATTGACTGGCCTTCACTGGAGTAAGGGGCCCTCTATACCCATTCTACTGGTCCCAAGTGTGGGCTGTTGGCCCACTATGCACAGATATTATGCTGAGTGTTGGGATATTGCACAACACAACACAGCACAGCACAGAGTCTGTGCTCCAACAGACCCCCATACACAGTTAGGGACTAGACAAACAAATAAGCAATTGTAATACCATAGTGACTTGTGCACAAATGAAGCCAGGTGCCAGCCTCAAGTTGAGGACTCAGGGGAGGTCTTGTGAGACTGAAAGGAAGATGGCTTAATTGGGAAAACTGAGGCTCCAGTCTTTTGGATTCCTGGGTTCTGAGCTCGTGTGCCTTGGTACATGGAGCTGCTGTCATCAAATCCTTGTTGATTTGTGTAGCAAATGCTGCTGTGGCCTGTCCTTGGTTGAGGCAAGCTCCTTTCTCTAGAAGATACTGATGATAATCCTTCCTTGACAGGAGCTATCTGAGAGGTCGCACACTCACATCCACCCCAGTCCAACCCCAGGGACAGACTATGCAGTATAACAGTCTGCCCACTTTTCTTCAGTGGGACAAATTCTAGTGCCCTTCACACTCAAAGCTGCCCAGAGGATTGGACTGAGGCTAACCTTCTCCAAACCATTGCTTTGCCAGCTCCTCCCTTGCCCCATCCTGCCTCCCACATCCATGTAAATATGCCCCAGTCAGTTGCTCATAGGAGAAACCCATCTCAGCCACTGCTTCTCAGGAGCCTGACGAGGAATAGTTTCCTGCATGTCTGCTCTTGTCTAAGCACTTAGTAAATCTGAGCTCAATTCATCATCACAATGTCTGTAAGTATTCTTGTTTTCATCTGCACATACAAAAAGAAGAAAGGACAGTGACATGGCATGCCAGTGATGAGAGATTGGAGACTCTCCCTGAAAAAGCTTAATCCACAAGCCCACCCACCACTACCTCTGGACCACTCTGCTTAAGATAACTAAAGTGGAGCTGGGTTTAAGATTTGTCATCATAAAAGGAGCAGAGCCAGAGACAAAGAAGCCAATGTTTGGGGTGACCACGACCTTGATCACCCCATTAGTACTATCTGATTTGCAATGTTTGTGCAGGCATCTGTTGATTATCCCTAAAAACCTATGAATGGAGTTGGTAAGGAAAAAAGGTTAGTAGAGGAATGAAGAAGCCCATGACTTCCCAGCTTTGCCATAATTTGGAAAGGGCTGTGTGTGTGTGTGTGTACCTTGAGGGAAAATAAGACCTGTCATTCTTGCAGTCAAAGGGTACTTTCATTCCATGTTGAACTAAAAAATACATGCATACATACAACACTGCAGGGTAAAAGAGTGTTTAGTCTTAACTGAATACACAATTATGCATTTTTTATTTCCTCTACATTAAAACCAACAGCCATGCCAACAAAAAAGTAACAGCAATGTAGTGATCCATCCTCCCACTAAGATTTCAGATGGAAAAACAGCTCAGAAAAATCCACTTTGGCTCTGGGTAAAGGATATGCAAAACTGTTTTTGTTCTCTTACCCCCAAGCCCTCTGGGGAAGTCCCCTTTCTAAAGCTGTTAAAATGCACCAATATATAACTTGCAGAATGCTGTCTTTAAAATGGTTGTTATAGAGTAAATCAGACAATCAAGGACAGAGATTGAAGATTTTTACTCTGTTAGATTATGCCTTCTCTCCCTACCTGTCTCTACAAAGACAACCTTTATTTTAAAAAGGAAGATACAAAATTGGATCTATACATATACAATACTTAGAAGCTTCTAGAAAAGGAAAATCCATGAAGGCTGAAATCATAAAGTCTAAAATGAGAAAAAATAAGTACAGTACTGATAAGGAGTCTTGCCTACCTTGTATAAACAATCAAGTGTTCTAGGAAGTGACACATTGAGTAATTCTACACATTGTGCTAAAACTACAACGGAAATGGGGCTGGATTGGCTCTGAAGAAGAAATGGTTCATTATTTGGTGATCTTTAAATGGTAGAATAATTACTCAATTATAGGTGCTTTTCATATATTTAAATAATGCAAATCCTCCAGTAGCAGAGAAGATTAGGAGAAGTTATTCTTGTTCATTCCTGTCTTGCTGGTTTGGAGGTTGAGAAGGAGGGAAGTGCAAAGATTCCTGAGGAGCTCTCTCCCCAGGCTCAGGAATTGAAATTGAGGTGGGATGCGGTTGTTCCTTGATGCCTATTTCATGGTTTTATGTGAAGACACGAACTTTAGACATTTATTTGACTTGTAATTTTTTTTAAAAAGGTCATTGTTTAGAATTTTGTGGGTAGACTGGGAGCCTGGAAGCACTGTTCTCACGTGGGACTTCCTTGATTTGTGTAGGTATGTACCTGGATTATTAAAGTGCAGATTAAAAAAATACCAATTTATCTCCCAAATTTAAGAAACCTTGGGACTGAGTGTGGTGGTGGTGCACACCCATAATCCCAGCACTTGGGAGATTGCAGGAGGATTGAGAGTTTGAGGAAGCTTTTTTTGAGACCCTGACTCAAAAAAAAAGAAGGAAGAAAGGAAGGAAGGAAGGAAAGAAGGAAGGAAGAAGAAAGAAAGAAAGAAAGAAAGAAAGAAAGAAAGAAAGAAAGAAAGAAAAGAAAGTCACCCATGATTTTCCCTTCTATCCCTCCTCTCCCAATACTATATTTTTACTTCTTTTTCTTTCCATCCCATGGGTTCTGTTCAATGAAATGTTGGCAAGCCAATTTAACATTTATTTCAGACAAACCATAATTTTAGGAAGATGCAGCTGCCATGAGCCAGCATACAAGATGATTTCTTCTAGCTGAATTCTCTCCTGTTTAGGATTATGACTCTGGTCCCCTGTGTATCTGAAAAAACAGATTCTTAAAACTGCAGATCTCTGCTGGATGAGCTAAGCAGAATAGCTCAGAAGTCTCAGCTTGCAGAAACAAGGAGAATTTATCTGACACAGAAATGAGCAATCTTTTTTTTTTTATGACACTAGTGTTACAAATTAGTCTGTTTTGTAGCATGAATGGAACAGCCTGTGAACACAAGTAACCTCATTGGATCCTGAAGCAATGTCCCAAGATGGCTGGTATTTATCAGTAACAGTCAACTAGGGAGGGCAATTGTATGCCCCAAGGACATTTGACAATGTCTAAAGACATGTTTATTTGTCACAACTAGGACAGGGGCAGGACTGGTATCTAGTAGGTAAAGACCGGGGTGGGGGGGTGGGGGGGGTGGCGGCAACAGTTCTTACATTACCCACAGTGTCAGCCTCCACAACAGAGAACAATCCCCCTAATATCACAAGTGCTGAGGTTGAGAAATCTTACAAATGAATGCAATTTTCAATAACATTTATACTACAATACTGATTCAAGACCTATCTGGGTAGTGTTTTCCTCACTTCACCCCATAATCTCTAAGGGTCTGTTTTCATTTAGGGGTGCTGGGCCCTATACCAGGCACTAATCAAAGTGTAATCGCATGCCACTTTCACATTCGCTGTGCAGAGTGAGCATATTTAAGAGCCTGGATCTTTTTCTGACTCAGCTTTACATTGTGTCACTGGGAAATTCAGTCTGGCTGCTCAGGTATGGAAGTAGAAATGGACAAAAAGCAGCTGCTAGGCCAACCATACTATAAGCAGTTTGATTTTTGTCCCTACCCAGGACAGACTATATAATTTATGGCCTATATTTGCAATGCAAAATGAAAATGCATTTAGCTCCTTGCTCAGAAAGTCCAAAGAATTTCAAGTTTATAACAGTAGGACATTAAAATGAGCACGAGCCCAGTATAGTGGTGTGTACTGTAATGCCAGCACTTGTGAGGCAAGACAGGAGAATGGCAAGTTCCAGGCCAACCTGGGCTGCATAGCAAGACCCTGTCTCAAAAATAAATTAATAAAATAAAGTAAGCATGATGACTGCACAAGTAGCAACCCGTGAAGTCGGCTCTTTGAGATTTGATCACTGTGTCCTTTGAAAATTCCAAATAAGTACCAATTTTCAGTGACAGCAGGAGAGACTGTTTTGGGAGAAGGCAGCCCTGTCCCTGCAAATAAAAACATTTGTTGCCCAAGCCTTCTCTACCTGCCCAGTTACCTCCCCAAGGTCAGCATGACCCTGCTGACTCCTTGGGTTCCCTAGGATTGGGGTTGAATTGTGCCCCTTTTGCCACAAAAACGTGTCCAGGTTCCAACTTCTGGTTCCCACAGATGCAGGGACAGGGAAATTAGGTCTCCTAATTGGAGATTGGAAATTAGGTCTTTGCAGATGTAATCAGTTAAGATTAGGTCACACTAGAGTATAGTGTGCCTTTACCCCAATATAACCGCTGTCCTTATGGGAGGGAGAGAAGAGGTGGACATCCAGGGAGAGGGCCATGTGAAAATGCAGGCAGAGGCAGAGAGGCTGGGGTGCTGCAGCCATGAACCAAGGAATGCCAAAGACTGCTGGTAGCCACCAGATGCTAAGATAAAGAAAGACACGGAACAGATTCCTCCCAAGAGCCTTCAGAGTGTGCATGGCCCTGCTCAAACCTTGATTGCAGATCACTAGCCTCCAGAGATGGGCAAGAATAAATTTGTGTTGCTTGAAGCTCCCTAGTGTATGGCACTTTCTTGCAGTGGCCCTAAGAACTAATGTGCCTGGAATTGTCCCCAGGCTTCTGCTGATGCTTTTGTGGGGATTGGAGTCTATATAATTCTGTCCCAATCAGTGCCAGGAAATCCCAAGAAACAGAAACTCACCCCATGAAATCCTGCCAAACCCAGGAGCCCCAGGTAGAACACACTTGAGTCCATGAATGCATTCCATAAAATATAATAGCTAACATCCAGTGGAGGCCAGAGGCAAACCAGAAGGGTCCATATCTGCCACATGCTGCTCAAAGCTCAGATTTACTCTGGACCTCTGGCTGGCTATCCACCCTATAGATGAGGGAAGTGTCTCTTTATAGAAGCATTCCAGGTAGTCCTAAAGGGGTGATGTAATTAAAACAAAGGACTATAACTTCCAAGAATTGACTAGAACCCAACTTTGAGCATCAACAGTTGCTAATATCACAAAAAAAGAGACAACCAGACTTAATGTGCTTTCATAGAAGAGCATATCACCTACAACATAGTCTTGCCAAAAAGTCAACCTGAATGGGATCCAAGCCTGTGGATCTAGTTGCCATATTCCAGGAAATGGGAGATGTGTGAAAATTAAGCTTCAATTGGCCGTGCAATAAGACATGTCAAACATTTCTTTGATGTCGCTAAGACAGTAAGCATAACGTATCATGTTCTCCTTTGGTTGACTTCCACAGGCCAAATCTTGCAAGTTGCTTTTTTCTTTTGTAAATAAAGCTTTATTAGACACAGCCATGATCATTTATTTATATATTGCATGTGATTGATCCCCTAAGGTACAATGGTAGAGTTGAGAAGTTGCAACAGAGAAGTCATGGACCCCAAAGCTGAAAATATTTACCATCTGACCTTTTGTAGAAAACATTTGCTGACTACAGGACTAGATCAGAGAATGGATGAAATATTTATATCCCCTCAAATTCATGCAATGTAATCCTAACCCCAAATAGTGGTTAAAATGGTTAGGAGGTAAGACCTTTGGAACTAATTAGGTGTTGGCATAGAGCCCTCATGAATGGGATTAGTGCCCTTATAAAAAAGGGGTCAGAGAATTAGTTCGCTGTCTTTCTATATCATGTGAGGATACAATGAGAGGTTGGCAGTCTGCAACCCTGGAGAAGGCCCTCACCAGAACCCAACCATGATATTTTGGTGTCTAATCTCAGACTTTCAATTCATAGAAGCGTGGCTCAAGTGGTAGAGCACATGTCTAGCAAGTGCAAAGCCCTGAGGTCAAACCCCAGTACAGCTTCTACAATGGTGAGAAATTAATGTCTACTGTTTAATCTTCCTGGCCTATGGTATTTTATTATAGCAGCCCACATGGACTAAGACATTAGGATTTGTCTGTTACTATCTCTCATAGTACCACATCATTTCCCTTAATGGCTCCTTTCAAATTTGCATTTGTGTTTATTTGTTGATATCAGTTCTCTACAACTAGACTAGAACAGGGTCTCTTAACCAGATGATTTTGCCTCCCAGAGACATTTAGGGATGTCTGGAAACAGTTTCCATTGTCAAGACTGGGGATGGGGGGCAGGAAGCAGAGCTACTGGAATCTCAGTGGGTAGAGGTTGCTGATAGGAAGCTGCTAACCCTCATATAAACCCTGGACAACAAAGACTTATCTAGCCCTAAATGTCAACAGTACCAAGGTTGAGAAACCCTGGGTAGGAAGCAACAGAGCAAAGAGCAGGTGTTATTCTCTAGTGCATATCTGCAAGGAAAAGGTAATCAAGATGTATTTGTTGAATGAATAAAGTATGATCTTGTTAATCATTACATCATACCTTCTCATCAAAATGACCTCAAAACCAATTATCGTAACTCAGACAAAGCCATGCAAGACGTCCAAAACTGATCACTATTTGGAATATTCAAAAAATACATGTTTCTGCTGATATCACAAAGAGATGACACCAAACATGATGTGCCTCCAGGGAAGAAAACAAATACCGCCAACTGTGAGGCAATCCTGCCCCTAACCCAAATCCGATCAAAGCTTCCAGAAAAATTCCATGGATTCCAAAGGTCTTTCTGAGTACATAGAAAGAACACTTATCTACAATAGGATTCCTTTAAGTGCAAAGGTCTTTACTGCTAGAGGGAAAAATTCATATCTTGAGAACAAAAAAAAATGCAAAATCCAATCAAATGATCAATGCTACCAGCTCTACAAATGTCTACGTGTGCACAGGAGAATCAGTAATGTATGTAACTTAAAACTAAAGGTCAGGGGCCTTGAGACAACTTCTCATGAATTATGGGGTCATGGACACAAAATTTATTAATTGAGTTACATATTGTATCAGGGACACTGACAAGAATGTAGTCAAGGTTAGGCTCAAATCTTGGGTGTGCATGCAGGCTCACTTCCTGGGCTGGTAACTCTCATCTACAATACAGGAGAATCTTTCAGTTCCAGGAAGATTGTAGAAAAGCACAAAAACCTTCACGAGAATCAAAACTATAGGATTCATATTTGGGATGTAGAAGGAATCTGTGTATACAGTTGTCCCTTGGTATTCATAGGTAATTGGTTCCATGACCCCTGAATATACTAAAATCCGAGGCTGCTCAAGTCCCTTACATAAAATGCTGTAGTGTTTCCATGTAACCTACATACATCCTCCTGTATACTTTTGATCACCTATTGATGACACATAACAGCTAATACAGCATAAATGCTATGTAAGTAGCTTTGTAGTAACAAAGAAAAAAGTCAATACATATTCAGTCCAGATGCAATTTTTTAAGATCTGTACTTAGTTGAATACATGTGAATACAGAGAGCCAACTGTATTTGTAAAGTTTAAAAGAATTTCTGAGTTTTGGAAATCACTCTAACATGTATAATTGAGCAATCTAAACTAGTGATTTTAGTTGAAAACTAATTTTATATACGTATTTGAACATTTTAAGAGACCTTAAGATTCACTAGGTAAATTTGATTCATAAAATATCAAAAAATTGTTTGTCTACTCAGGAATGTATTTAACGGTGACAACTAAAGTGATTAAAAAGGGAATGAGTGCAGTATACCAAAAGCTTTAAATGTGCTTTAAAATGCATGAATATGTTTAATTAATTAAGCAAATCAGATCAGCTATTTTCCAAAGGTCCCTTAAAAGTGGTTGGCATTTGCTATACTTAAAACAGAATTTAAAAAGAAAAAAATAATGATAAAGTTTCTAGACTGCACTTACAAGGATAGCAAAAACTAGGCATTTGAAATTTTAACTTGAATAAATTGGCTATCAATTTTGTATAAAATATTTTTGTATACACACCACTCTTGAGGGCTATAGTGAATGCTTTTGAAGGAGTGTACAATGTCCAAATTAATGTGCTTACATAAAAAATCACAAATCCATCTTAGTAACCCTGTGTAGATAACACAAATACCAATATTGTTTACCAGAGACATTCCACCCAAACCTAAAATCTTGCTCAGCAATCCAGAGCCGATAAAATCTGATATGATGCAAGTTTCATTCCTCCTAAGGTGCTTGTGTTTCTGTTTTTGCACAATCTGAATCTAATTTTCTGCTCTTGTCACTTTCTCTCCCATTTATAAATCTGTGTGTGCACAGGTGCATGTGCACATGGGGATGGTGGGGGGCTTGACTGTCCACTGAAGAAATCACTTCATGGTTAGTCAACTGATTTATGCTCCTAATAGAGGATCAGCTTAATTGCATACCAATATAGCAAGGAAGTGTTGATGGAAGGTCCAAGTAGCCATTTTTGTAGCCAGTATGGGCTTTGGAAGTTACTGAGCTCTGATTGGGTGAATCCCATTGTGGTCTAATTGTGGCCGACAATAGTGTGAGCTAACCGTCCTTTGTGGTCCACAAAGTTGCACCAGCAACATCTGCATTAGAAATGAGAAATCCAACACTACAGCTGAGCCCTGAAGAATCAGAACCTATTTTGTAGCCAGATCCTAACCTGAGCCCATGTACATTCAATTTCAATTAACATCAACCTAGACAAGAATTCAGGTCACAGTGATCTCTCTCAGTGATGTCTTGTTTGAGTTTCATGCTCAGTAGCTTGTTTGCTTGTTTAACATTTTCCAGTTCAATTAACTGTATATCATCTCTGCAATTACTACATTGTGTGTGTATTTGTTATTGAGCTAACGCAAATGGCGCTTGCCATAAACATGCTACATTAATAGTGCTGCAGAAATCTTCCATGCCATGGAAAGGGTAAAGAAGTATCTGCAGTGATCCATTGAGGCCCTTGCACCATAGAGATTCTAGGAAGTGGCGTAAACTCCAGTCATCTCCTCTATTACCCTAGAGAAAGGCCTGGGTGGATTAAAGAAGGCCACAGGAGCCTATTTCCTCTCTTTTTTGAGTGAGTATACCTTTGGACTTTATGGCTTCTTCTGGTCACTATCCTGCTCCTCCAAAAACTTCCACTCTCCTGACTTTGGTCAGCATAGATTACCCATGCCTGTTTCAGACAAGGTCTCACTATGTAACTTAGGCTGGTCTCGAACTCACAATCCCTCTTCCTCAGCCTCCAAAGTGCTGGGATTACAGGAGTATACCAACACACTTGACCCCATAGGATGCATACTACCTGTACTTTTTTTGGAGGATTTAATGGGGTTTGGACTCAAGGTCTCTGGCTTGCTAGGCAGGTGCTCTACCACTTGAGCCACGCCCCCAGCCCTTTTTTACTTTAGTTGTTCCTCCCTCTTCCCATAGGGTCTTGTGGGTTTTGCCTAGGGTTGGCCTTAGACCTTGTTCTTCCTACTTTTGCCTCCCACGTAATTGGGATCACAGGCACACCACAATATGCCTGGTTTGTTTGTTGAGATGGGGTCTTGCTAATTTTTTTGCCCAGACTGGCCTCGAACCATGATTGTCCTGATCTCTGCCTCCCAAATAGCTGAGATTACAGGCATGAGCCACTATGTCCAGCTCCTGCTACTTGTACTTTTTGCATCTGGCTTCTTTTTTTCTTTTTTTTCAACTTTATGCTTGTGAGATTCATTCTTGTGAGTTGTAGCTCATTTGTTCCCAAAAATGGTAAGAACTCCATTGTAATGGCATGCCACAATTTGTATATGCCATTGTGTATGTGGGCTTATTTTATCTAACTGGTTTGGCACACTTTTTCTGTAAATGGTCAGATAGTAAATATTTTTTGCAGTAGTCCATGAGTGTGTCACAAGTATTTCTGCCATTGTGCTTAGAAAGCAGTCATAGATGATACGTAAACAAATGGGTATGGTTGTACTCCAATATAAAACTGTGTTAGTGCTGAAATTTGACTTTCGTGTAATTCTATAATGTCACAAAATTTCATTCCTCCTTCAATTTTCTACTAACAAGTTAAAAATGTTTAAAACTATTGTTTTCACACTATACTTTTTACCTAACTAAATGGCAAATATTTGTAGAAGCTTCCAAATGTTGGCAAGGGTGCTGGTAAACCGGACTTCTTGGGGAATATAAAGCCATGCATTCTTTGGGGTTAGCAATGGGGCATTTATATATACATATCAAATGCCTTAAAATGTTCATACCCTTTGACCATTTCTAGGCATTTATCCAAAGAAAATAACCAGAGATGTGCATAGAGATTAATGGGCAAGGATATTCATCATAGAATTATTTACGGTGTTGAAAAATTGAAAACAGACTCCAACTTCCACATTTGGCAATTGGGCAGCTTGAAGTAATGCATCCCATGCTCCCAATATTTCTCCAAACACATAGACATGCTGCATAAAAAGTAACACAAATATGTAATACACAGACTACCAGGAAGACAGATCTCTTTCCTGGATCATAGACCCTCTGTGTTAGGGGCTGAGGTATTACAATACTAGTATAGGAATCAAAGACGTGATGTTGATACCCCAAAATGGGGACTAAAACTGGGACTGCTGCATAAAGCTGGGACATGGACTGACTGACTACCTTCTCCACGAAAGGAAGGACAAGGTCAACATCGCATCCTCCCAGGCAAAAGGCAAGCAGCCTCGCTTCTTGAGGACACTACAAGGGAGGGAGCTGGAGGAATGCTCTGAGAAAAGAAAACCTCAAACACATGCACCATACTTTCAGAATGAGAATGTGCACTATCCTTGGGGCAGGGAAATCCTAAGGTGAGAAAGTTAAGGGAAAACTGGCCCCAGCCCAGCCCTGGTGTGTCTGGCAGAAACAAAGGCAATCTACTCTCCACAGGGCTCTTCTATGACCCAAGGCATTCTGTGCTCCTCCAAGAAGAATCATCCTGCAGAAAGTGAGAAAGGTCTCCCAGCAGGGAGGATCCCAGGCCTGAGAATTTACGGCAGTAAAACCATTTGCGACAGCCCCATCAAGTAAATGGTTTCAATTGTTTACAAACATAAAAGAAGGAACCGGAAACAATAATAAAATAACCAGGTACAGCAACAAAATAGTAGGGAGAAAATTAGAAGAACAAAAGAGAACCTCAAGGGGTAAAGAATGTCATTGAAATAGACTAAAACAATGGATTAAAGAGCTAAAGAGAAAATTTGTGAACCTGGAAAACAGATTTGAGAAAGTTACCATGGATATACTACAGAAAGATTGAAAGTGAGAACAATGGAAGCCTAAGAGACATAATGGATAAAACGAGAGATTCCAACACATGTCTAACGTGCTCCAAAGGAGGGAATAGAGAAAATGTGGAAGTGGCAATATTAGAAAAGATAGCAGCTGAGAATTTTTGGCATTGATGGAATACACAAATTCTCTGAGCAGATGAACAAAATCAAATCCACATCTGTACATATCATATTAAAACTTCAGGCCTGGCACTGTATCTCATGTCTGTAATCCTAGCTACTCAGGAGGCAGAGATTAGGAAGATCATGGTTCAAGGCCATCTGGGACAAAAAGTTAGCAAGAACCCATATCAACCAGTAAAGCTGTGTGTGGTGGCACCTGCCTGTGATCTCAGCTATGTAGGAAGCAGAACTAGGAGGATCACAGTCCAGGCCAGCCTAGTTGAAAAGGTGAGACTCTATCCCCCAAATAACTAAAGCAAAAAGAACTGAGGTTGAGGCTTAAGTGGTAGAGTGCCTGCCTAGCAAGCATGAGGCCCTGAGTTCAAACCCCCGTACCACCAAAACCAAAAGCAAAGCCTTCAGAAGACAAAAGCCAAGAGAAAATTGTAAAAAGCAATGGATAGTAAAGAATCACCTGCAGAAGAAATCATGCAGCAGTTGACAATAGGAATCATGTCAATAACAAAAAGAAATCAGGAAAGGTATGAAATAGTGTCTTACACCAGCGAGAAGCCAATCATTTAAAGTCTATACTCAAGGAACTGACATGGATCAACCGAAGAAGAAACAGGTAAAATCTATGTGGTTTTTTTTATTGTTATTATTTAAAACACTATTAGAAGACAAAGCCTTGAAGAGATGGAAGCACTTGAGTAAGAAACTCCAAATTAACCTACAGTATTTACAAAGTCTCAAATGTAACAGCATATTGTTATAATAACCTAGCTATCTTAAGGTTAATATGGAAAAATAAGGAATCGAAGGCAGAAGACATTTTAAAAGGGAAAAGTACAGGAGCGAGTATTCCATCTATTAGGTAGGAAAACGTACCATAAAGCTGCCATAATTTTTAAAAAACATTACTGAAGCATTAATAAGCAGATAGATTAATAGAAATGGTCTGAAATTACTACATAGTATAAGAAATTAGTGTATGCTGGGTGTGAAAGTACAGGTCTGCAATCCCAGCACTGTTTAGGCTGAGGCAGTAGGATCTAAAGTTCAAAGCCAGCCTGGGCTATATACTGAGACCTTGTCTCAGAAAACCAAGGAATGGGGGGTAGATCAGTTGGTAAAGTGCTTTCCTAGTGTGAGCAAGGCCCTGGGTTCAGTTCCCAGCACTGTCAAAAAAAAAGGAAAGAAAAGAAAGAATGGAAGGAAGGAAAGAAGGAAGGAAGGAAGGAAGGAAGCAAGGAGGGAAGGAAGGAGGGAGGGAAGGAAGGAAAAAAGAAAGAAAGAAACATTAGAATATGATAAAGCAGCAGTACAAATGCATGTGGAAAAAAAAAGTTGTTCTGGATCCTGAGGCAGGGACTGGTGGTTCTTACCCAAACCCATTTCCTCTTCTTCCAGGACACATGAATCAATTTGGTAGCCCCATTTGTGTTTGGGGGTGGCTTTACTCCAAAGTTGTTGATGGAACGTAAAATAATAATTGTGCATTGTTTTCTTACTTGTTGCTTCCCAGCATGGGGGCTCCACAGCACTGACCTGGAGACAAGGGTTACTACTAGAGGAGGTAGGGGAACAAGGTGTAGCATAAATCCTTAAGTGGCAGTTTGGAACCAAGGCACCCACAGATCTGGAATGTTCATCTCAGTCACTTTGTGAGGTTTGTACTTTAAGTTGCTGAATTTTTTGAGTCTTACTTTTAAAGCAGGCTAAGTTTCACTCTATCTCATACACATTAGTAACTCACTTCTCAACTAAATCAACCCTATGATGGTCCAAAATGAAAGCACACAAAAAACAGATATGTGGAAAGATTTTTTTAACATTTTAGATTAGAAAAACATGTTTTATTGTATGTATTTAAGGTGTACAATTTGATGATTTGATGTACACATACACTGAAACAATCACCACAATCAAGCTTATTATGTACCACTTCATATCCTTTCCTTTTCCTTTTTTTCTCTTTGTCCTGAGAACACTTAGGATCAAGCCTCTTCACACATTTCAAGTACCCAGAATGGTGTTTTTACCTACATGTTGCCATGCTGTGTTTGGTCTCCAGAATTTCCTCATCTGGCATAACAGAAATTTTATTATACCCTTGGGCCATCTCCCCACTCTTCTCTCTCCCAGACCCCAACCACTACTCTTTGGTATCCACGTATGAAATGAGCTCAGGACTGTCTGTGTCATTCCATCAAAGCCTAGCTCCTCTTTGTATAGTTCAGTTCTGGCTCCTCATCCTGTGAAGTCAGACACTGTGGAAGGGCCAAGATTTTCCCCTCCTGTCATCCGAGGGGGTCGTCTGCCTCAGTTTCCTGTGCGTATCCTAACCAAGACCCCAGAGCAGTGGGCAGAGATATGATACAGACTGTTAGTCACAGTAAAAAGCATCAGCCCTAAGCATTCTCCCTGGTTGATTCCCAATACCCCAGTTCCCACAGGCCACACCGGGAGGGCCAAGCATTTGTCTGCACCTGCCTGGGTTGCACCACAGGAAAGGACTGCTGAATTGGGACACCTAGCGCTTATCAGGGCTGCTTATCCTCTCCTCCAGGGTACCTACCCATTACCTGGAATGTCACTAACTGCCTTGGGGGCAGAGGGGAAAGGGTCCCTGGGTTTGTAGCTGGAAGGTGAGCTCCAGGGAGGGGAAGAGGAATTTAGGATGTCATAATGCCCCTGGGGAGGGATATGTTCCCTATCTTTATGAGGCCCACTATCTGCAGCTCCCAAGGCTAGTTGCTATTCAATCAACTGGAACAAAGCTTGTCAGCGCCCTTTGCTTTGAACACCCTGTGGCAAGGGAATGCTGGGAAATCCAGGGAGAATTGTCATCCAATACTTTCCCCCCTACTTCAGACCAGCCATGCTGAGCACAGATCACTGTTGCCAGGTTCTGTCCTCCCTGCCTCGTGAAACCTACTTAGACTGGTATAAACACATGTTCCAATGTCCTCCTTTTTTTTTTTTTTTTGGCTTTTTGAAAAAGGGTCTTACTACATAGCCCAAACTAGCCTCCAACTCAAGGTCCTACTCCGTAGCCTCTTGAGTGCTGGGATTACAGGCTTACTTTATTAAACTGTCCTTAAATTATCTGGTCTACATAAGCCACATTCTTCTTGTAGAGATCTGGTCCGGGCTGGGGATTAAGCTCAGTGGTAGAGCACTTGCCTGGTATGCAAGAGGTCCTAGGTTCTTCCCCAGCACTAGAAAAAAAAGGACAAAATCCAACAAGATGACAAGCAATGGTGACAGAAAGGAATTCACAAAAGTCAAAACTTGCTGGCCTAGAAGCATAAGACGCAGCAGTGCTGAGGTGTGAGGAAATAGTTCACTCGCTGCTGGTTCCGTTGTAACCTGGAGGATCTGGGGAGTGCAATTTGGTGATTTCTAGGGGAATTAAAGAGACTCACCATTGTCAATCAGCAACACCTCCTCTAAGAATCCCCACCTCCTCCCTCCATTCTTCTTGGCTGGGACTTCTCCTAGCACCATCCATCCATCCATCCACCTGCCCATCACAGGAGCTCTGATGTCCAATGATGGGAAACCATGAGAGTTCATCTCAAGGGGAGTGTGTTAATAAATTATGTTATATTGATAAATTATATCTCGGAACAATCAAAATTAGCTTGGAGTATACTTAACCAGTCATAATGCTAAGTAATAAATGATATATCCATGTGATTGTATTTATGGGTAGAATTTTAAAACTCGGAACAATATTATATTACTTATGGAACATAGTTTTGTAGTTACAGTCTGAGATCAAGAACAGGAAGGATGGGACTGGAGGAGTGGCTCAAGTGGCAAGAGCGCTTACTTTGCAAGCATGAAGCCCTGAGTTCAAACCCCAGGTCCACCAAAAAAAAAAAAAAGAATAGGAAGAAGGTACAATAATTTCAGAATAAGAACTCCTTTGGGGAATGAAAGAATTGGGTTAAACTCCAGAAAGGGACCCTTCAGCTGTACCTGTAAACCATTACTTTAAAAATGTCTGAAGCAAAGTTTGCAAAAATTTAACATGTATCAAATTTGCATCATTATTATTTTGGTAGTTGTATTGTTTTTACACATTTTGTATACGGGAAATCGTTTTTTGTGTGTGGTACTGAAGTTTGAACTCAGGGCCTACACCTTGGACCATAGCACCAGCCTTTTTTTGTGATGGGTTTCCTCAAGATAGGTTCTCAGGAACTATTTGCCCGGGCTGGCTTTGAACCGAAATCCTCCTGACCTCTGCCTCCTGAGTAACTAGGATTACAGGTGTGAGCCACTAGCATCCAGCATGGGAAATCTTGTATAATTTAAAAGTTAGTTAAACAGGCCTATCCTGGTGGCTCACGCCTGTAATCCTAACTACTCAGGAGACAGAGATCAAGAGGATAGAGGTTTAGAGCCAGCCCTGGGCAAATAGTTTCCAAGACCCTATCTCGAAAAAACCCATCACAATAAAAGGCTGGTGGAGTGGCTTAAGAGATAAAAACGCCTGCCTAGCAAGTGTGAGGCCCTGAGTTCAAGCCCCAGTGCTGCCAGGGAAAAAAAAGTTCAGTTAAGCAGCCTAAATAAGTACTCTAAATTGTGAAGCAAGTTGCAATGTGTCCATAGGATGAACACTTTGTATACCCTTTAAAAATTGCCATATCAAGGGATTTAGGGAAAACACCAAGACATATTTGATAAGAAAGGGCAGATTAGATAGAAAACAATGGTATGCAAGGAAAACTTTCTTTTGAAATCATGTAGCTTCCTCTTTCATCACGTATCTGTAAATATGAAGAAACACATTAAACTGTTAACCTTGGCCATGCCTGAGCATGGCCATGGTTGTTTTTCTCCCGTGTACCAAGTTTACAATGAATATGTACTTGTTTTATCAGAAAAACAATCTGATGAATAATTTGTGTTAGCAACATGTAAAAAAAAAAACCTGGGGAATTAACAACAGCTGTCAATTTCAGATCAAATACTCTGGGATTATTTTGCTGGTGTTTTGCTTGATGTGTTCATGCTCCCATCCTGTGGAGAAGGAGAACAATGCTTTATAAATGTAGAGCAGCTAGTATTGCTGGCACTGGCTGTCACGTGGTTGTGCTGCCATCCTGTGGAGAAATGGAAGCATGCTTGCAGGGGGAGGATATAAGGAAAGGGTATACCTCCTATAGGAGGGTGAATATGCTGGAACTACTGTGTACTCATGTATGAAAATGGAAAAATGAGACCTGTTAGAACTATTCTAAGAATGGGGGGAGGGAGGATAAGGGAGAATGATGGAGGGGGTGAATTCAGCTATGATATTTTGTAAAAACTTTTGTAGATGTCACAATGTACCCCCAGTATGACAATAAATAAAAAAAAGAATAGGTGCTAAAATATAGATATATCTTCACTCTTCTTTCAATATGGTGGATTGAAATCAGGGCCTCGCTTCAGGCTTGCTACCAAGCTGTCTACCACTTGAGTCATCCCCCCAGTCTTTTTTGCTTTTGTAGTTTCTTTTTCAGAAAGATCTCATGCTAACTTGCCCAGGCTGGCTTCGATTACAGACATGCCCCACCACACCCTGCCTGTTCTTTACATATTGATAAATGTATCACTGTTTTCATGTTTTATTTTTATTTTTATTTGATACATGACAATTGAACATATTAATGGGGTATAATGTGATGTTTCAATATATGTGTGCATTTGTAATGATCCAATTAGGGTAAGTAACATATTCATCACCTCAATTGTTTATAATTTTTTATGATCAGAACACTCGTAATCTTGTCCTGTAGCTCATTGATATCCACAATGCATTATTATTTTATTTTATTTTTATTAGTGTATATTAATTGTACGAAGTAATGGGTTTCATTATGACATTTCCATGCATGCACATATATTATTGAGACAAGGTCTCATTATGAAGCCCAGGCTGGCCTCTAACTCACAGTCTTCCACCAAAGTTTCCGGGGGTGCTGGAATTACAAGTGTGTATCACCACACCCAGCCACATCACTCTTAAGATATGTAGGTTTTACTCATTCTTTTCAATGTCACTTCACCATAAACAGCTGGCTTAGAGTCACAGCAAATCAACAAATTAATCCAGGAAGGTGAACCAACTAATCAAGATCTGGTCCTCCCACCTGGGACTGGGCTTTGTCTCTACCGTTTCTTTTGCATTCTTAGTAACAGCGAGTTGCAATGTACAGGGGCCTGCACCTATCGTGTTAAGCTTATTGCTGGATACTTGAGAGTTCATTGCTTTCATTAAACGACTTTGTTTCAATTCTAATTTCTGACTGACTAGTGAAGCTACGTGGAAGTTATTGATGTTTGTAGTAGTTAGGGTCCAGCTACTTAACTGACCTTTCTGCTAGACTGGAAAAACTTTTCCTGGGATTTTCTTGGGGCTTTTGGGTTTAGGATCAACTTAGCAGAGCAAGGATTCACACACCCCTCTGAGATGATTAGACTTCTTTGCGCTCACTCCTGAGTTACAACTTCCAGAGCAATCTTTTTTTTGGGGGGCGTGGGTCTAGAGTTTGAGCTCAGGGCTTTGCACCTGGCAAAGCAGGCACTCTACCTCTTGAGGCATGCCTCCTGTCCATTTTTTGCTGTGATTTTCCTGGACATGGGGGTCTCATGAACAACTTGCTCAGGCTGGCCTCAAACTCCCAATCTGAGCCTCCCAAGTAGCCAGGATTATATCCATGAACCACTGATGCCTGGCCCCAGAGCAAATTTATGTGACAGTGGTAATGACAAGTTTTTGAGTCTGCTTCCTTATTTTCAGGAAACTCCTCTAATGCAGTGAATCCCAGTGACAGTCTCGGTGTATGTATGTGAGTATGCAATGCTTTTCTAGGTGACAAGGGGGTACGGTCATTTGAAAGGCTCCAGAGGTGATTCTGAGATGACCTGCCACTGGGGTTAGGAAACAGTGGCACTAAGGTTGTTTCACTAAGGTACATAAAGAAGTATCATTGAATGAAGTGCCTTGTTTCTGAGTTTACAAAAAGTGTTTCTTAAGTATTGATGGTGTGGAGCTCTATTTATGTAGGTATATATAATAATTATATTGAGCTATAATCTACATAAAACACAATTTCCCTCATTTAGAGTTCAGAGGCCAGTGGTTTTCATCAATTATAGAACATTTTCATCACCTCCCAAAATACCCGTCCCCATAGTAGTCACTCCCCATTCCTCCTCCCAGCCTCTGCCAACCATTACTCTACTTTCTGCTTCTACGAATGTGTTTACTCTGGACATTTCAAAAGGGCACAGTTGTACTATCTGTGACCTTGCCTGTCACAGATGGATGCTGTGACCTTACCCAACATCTGTTTTCAAGGTTGTACGCAGTAGAGGAAAAAAAGCCTTTCCTGATTTCTTCCCACTAAGCTCACCTGTTTCAAGTCAGAGGATTCAGATTGTGCTACTAAGTTTATCCTTGTGTGCATGACAGTTGCCATCCCAGACCTATGATGTCTTAGCAGAGCTCCATTCACAGCCTGGGTGTGATGACCTTGCAAGATCTCTTCAGTGCCCTTTGGTTGGGTGTGTTAACATGTCTTTGGTCTCTCTTGGGTTACTCTCAGGTACCCCAATGCTAGCTGGTCCCTAGTAGCCAGGAAACCTAAGGCTTGAGGAATGAATATCTTTCAGGTAGGATCTTCAGTCTTTGGTTGCTGTGTCTTGTGAGTGCATAGGTGACTCAAGGCAGACTCACAGGCAACCCTTTAGTGGGCACACTTGCTGTCCTCTTCCCACTACCCCCATATCCCCCACTGCCTCCTCCTCCATCTCTCCTCATCTTCTCTACATTGCCTTTGCCACCTGCTCAGGCTACCATCACTCCTTGAAATTGCTGTCCCCCGTGGGTCCCCAGCCTGGCTCCGGTGGCTCTGTGTGCCAGCATGATCCCTGCAGTAAGGACCCATCCAGCCTTGTCACTCCCCAGACTCATGCAGGGCCTAGGCCCATAGGAACCACTGGCCTTGGCCACTGTGATGCTGGCGAGCCTGCAGGGGCTTTCAGCCTTCCTCTCCAGCCTGGTCCTGCTCCACCTCCCAGTCACCCTCTCCATTCCTAGGAACCATATGGCTCTCACCTCTGGACCTTTGCACCGGTTGTTTCTCTCCTGGAAAACTTTCCCTTCACTCAGGCCCTCCCAGTCTTTCCTTGGCCAACCAATCCTCCTTTTTGCAGTGTGCTTTTGATGTCTACACACACCCCATCCACTGAGGCTGCCTGGGTCTCTTTAGTTCCATACAGTGTCCCTGGGCAAAGGGAGCTAAGTTCTGATCTATATGTTCTGTCCTTCCTCAGTGAACCAGGCATAGAGTCACCACCCTTTTTCCCAGCTCTTAAGCCTGGCACCTTGTGGATCTTCAAGGAGTAGTGCTTTCATCCAATTTGTTTAACCCCAGCACTGGTAATGTTTGGAGACAGGTGGTGGCTTGTTCTTGGTGCTGACCTGGGCATGTAGGAGGACTCACAGCATGCTTGGTCTCGCCAACCCGATGCCAGGAGCACCCTTCTGATCAGGGCAAACCTAATAATCTTTTGGAGCCAGAGCTGAGCCTGACTGAGCATTGCTACTTTGAGACTTGAGGGAGGGAATGAAGGAATCCTGTCAAGTATGCCACTTTTCTTTTGCTCCATCTAAATGACTCAGAGAATATGCAGTGAGATCTAAGAAAGGTTTACTCTGTACCCTAATTCATGTCTCTCTCCATGCAAAACAAAACCATGTCCACAATGCAGACCTCTGACAACTTGCTTTCCTCCCATGTCCCACACTGATTCCCTATACCTTCTCACATCAATACAGCTCCAATAGGCCACCTACACTGGCCCTACACAGCACTCAAACCACATTTACCAAAATCTCAAGTGAGGCTCAGAGAGATTTAGCAGTTTGTCCATGTTCCATAACTAATATGTGGCAGTTTCAGAATTTGAACTCAGCTCTGTTGAACATCCATCAATAGCTGAGCCTTGCCTAGCTTCTCACCCTGGGTTACACTAGCTCAGGACAGGCAGGAGGTCTTGTACATTCCTGTAGACAGCTGCTCATGTCTCCTGACACTGAGGCCAGAAGTGTCATTGTCCTGATGCAAGTTTGTGCACAATCCCTTCAGGCTTCTTGATGACGTGTAGATTATTCTGGGAGCTGCTCCAAGAAGATACATTCTTCCTGGGTGAGAAGGATTTCAAGCTATTTGTGTGTTAGCTCCTCTATGTTGTCAGGTAACAACATGTGATCTGGGTTAGGCCAGAGTGAAACCGTTTTCTCTCATAAGAAGCTAATTAGTGTCCTTCAATAGTCAAACATGGGTGTGTCTGAAGTCCTTGCCTAGGATTCAAAAGTTGGGGTTCCTTCAGATTTGGTTCACAGAAGTAAGAAAGTCCATGTGAGATGTAGGAATCCATGAAGTCATTTTTTTTGCAGAGAAAGGAGATTTATTACATGGTCTGGGATGAATTTTTTTATTTCTTTGATGACCTGCACTGGCCAACAAGTCTCCATATATTTGAATATTTACTCTAGTTTCTTTTGCTGTTGTTTTCTAGTTTTATTCCATTGTAGTTTGATAAAATACAATGGGTAGTTTCAATTTTCTTGAATTTGTGAAGACTTGCTGTATGTGTGAAATATCTATTTTGGAGAAAGTTTCATGAGCTGCTGAAAGGAATATGTACTGTGCAGCTATTGGATAATATATTCTATAGATGTCTATTAAGTCCATTTCATTCATGGTGTCATTTAATTCTGAAATTTGTTGATTTTTTGGCCTGGATTATCTATCGATTGGTGAGAGTAAAGTGTTAAAGTCACATACTATTATTGTGTTGGAGTCTACCTGTGCTTTTGTGTCCAGTAGAGTTTGTTTTATGAAACTGGGTGTGCCAAAGTTTGGTGCATATGTGTTTATACTTGTTATCTTTTCTTGATAGATTGCTACCGTTATCAATATGAATTGACATTCATTGTACCTCATGACTAATTTTGGTTTTAAATCTTTTTTGCCAGATATGTGAATTGTGACTCTTGCTTGCTTTTGGGCTCCATTTGCTTTGAAAATCTTTTTCCATCAATTCACTCTAAACCAATGTTTGCTTTGCCAGTGAGTTGCATTTCTTGTAAACAGCAAATGGTTGGGTGTTGTTTTCTTACCCAACATGCCAGTCTTTGTCTTTTGAGAGGAGAATTTAGACCATTAACATTCTGTATTATTATTGAAAGATATATGGTGTTTTCTGTCATTTTGTTGTTTTTTTCCTAATCCTCACTTGCTTATCTACTTTGTCTAGTGGGACTTATTCCTTTTTTATTTTTAGGAATCATTAATAGTATAAGTGAGTTACATTGTGACAATTTCATAGATGTGTACTTTGAATACTCCATTATATTCCCCTAGTCCCTCCCTCCTCCTGGTCTTTCTAAACAGTATTTGGTGGGTTTCGGTATGCTATATTCATAAATATACATGTGATCTACTTTGAAACTCTTTACCCATGGAACAGCTCTTGTTCCCTCCCCCTCCCACTGATTCTCCCCAACCCCCCAATTATATTTATATTTATTATTTCCATATTTTCCTGGCTACATTTATCTTTGTCTTCTATATGTAGGATGTATCTTCTGCAGTGCTGGTTTAATGGTCATGATTTTCTTTAGTTTTCTTTATTGTAGAAGGTTTTATTTTTCAATTCTGAAGGAGAGCTTTATTGGATACAGTAATCTAAGTTGACAGCTATTTTCATTCAGGACTTAGAATATATAATTCCATGTCCTCTGCTTTTAGAGTTTGCATTGAGAAATCTGCTGTTATTCTGATTAGTTTGCCTTTATATGTGACTTTTCACTTCTCTCTTGCAGATTCCAATATTCCTTTGTTCTGTATATTTAGTGTTTTAACTATAACATGTCTTGGGGACCTTCCTTTTTTATCTTGTCTGTTTGTGTCCTAACAGCCTCCCATAACTGGATAACCATCTCTTTCTTAAGATTGGGAAAATTTTTGCTGCTATTTTTTAATTGAATATGTTACCTATGCCTTTAATTTGCATCTCTTCTTCTTCTATACCCATGATTAAGAGGTTTGATCTTTATTATTTTTTTTTTGGTGGTACTGGGGATTGAACTCAAGATCTTGTCCTTTCTAAGGCATGTGCCATACCATTTCAGCCTCTCCACCAGCCCAAGATTTGCTCTTTTAAAGGAGTCCCACAGATCTTGCATGTTTCATTCATACTTTCAGTATTTTCTTTGTCTTTATCTGAGTACTCTAATTCCTCTACTTTATCTTCTAGCCCTGATTTTCTATTTTCTCCTTGTTCCATTCTATTAGTGAAGATTTCAACTGAGTCTTTATTTGGATTATTGAGGTTTTCATTTCTAGAATTTCCATTTGAGTATTGTCATCACTTCTATATCTTTATTGAATTCCTTTTTGATAGCTTGTATTGTCTTCCTTATTTCATTCATCTGTTTATTTGAATTATCTTTGAGTTGATTCAGCTATTTATTTGTATTCTCTTTGCTTTCATTCAGATATATATATATATATATATATATATATATATATATATATATATATAGTCTGTTTTTTTGGATATAACCTCTTTAATTTCATTGATCATTCTTATCATAGTTCTTTTGAGTTCATTGAGATTTCCACTGCACAATCATTTAAGTCCTTTTTTGTGGAACTGTTGACTTTTAGTGGCAATATATGGCTTTGTTTTTTTCATATTACTTCTGCTTCTCCATTTGGATTTACATATCTGAGGCCAAGTTTTGTTTGGAGGTTTTAATCTTCTGTGTCCTTTCAGTTCAAATATTGACAATGCGTGGGCAATACTGGGTAGTGGCTAAGTTGTGGTGCATTTTCTCTCTACTGGAATGGGGGTGTGGCTCAGTAGTGAAAGATACCATGCTGAAGACATCGAGTCTATCCACTTACTTCCCTTAGGGAGAAGATTTGCTGTAGAATCCATCACAGGTGATAGAAACAGCCACTCTGAGAATACAGTAATTTGTAATTAAGAACAACAGTAGAGACCACTGCTCCAGTATCTTTAGAGTAATAAAGATAATACTTTGTGATCTAGGAAGATATTAGTTAATAAGGATAGTAATGGAAGTAGATTTTGTTTAAAAACTACATGACTGATCTCAAGCTTCCTTAAGAATATTTCCGATGCAAGTCTTGTTTTGCTCATCTTCCAGATATTGAGCTTCTTTCTTTCTTCTTTCTTTTTCCACCACAGTTTTGGTTTAATTTTAATCTGTTTTTGCTCTCCATTTAATTTCAACCAAAATTTTTCCTTGAAGAGGCAAATTTATGCTCAGTTATCATTCTCATTTATCACACAATGTGTGATAAGCAAAGTCAGCTCATTCTGTGTTTGAAAGCTCACAACTTTGGAAAGGTGAAAAGATCAATGATTGGGAAATAGCAATACATAATGCCTTTTTACAGCATTCCTGACACAAAGTATTAATAGCAAAGTATTCACTAAAGAGTCACTTTTAAATAAAATTACTAATAAATTGGCCATGGGTTCAAAATAAGTGACTTTAGATAGAAATGCAGGACTAGTGAGGAATGTTTACCAGGACTTGGTTTTGGACCAACCAACAGCATCAGCATTCACTGGGAGCTGGCTGGAAATGTGAATTCCTTGGCTTGGGTGTAGCACAATGATAGAGTACTTCCTATTATGTGAAGCACTATGTTTGGTCTTCAACAATGAAAAAAGAAGGAAATGTAAATTTCCAATGCAGACCTCAACAAGAAAGTGAAGAAGAAATGAGGAACTGGAGTCCAGGATCTGTGTTTTAGCAAGTTCTCCAGGGATATGGATGCATAGTCAATTTGGAGAATCCATGTTTTTCAATCAGATTAGACCTGGGAGGAAGGAAATAGATTTCTGGGATCAGAGGTAGCCTTCCACCAGACTATGTGGAATGAGGCGTGTTGGAAGCCATTCCTGCTATGTGAGGAAAACTGTAAGTATTTCAAACAGACAGGATTTAATACAGGGAATTAGATGCTGCAAGAATAGGCTGGCTTGAGGAGTGAAGGTCCAAGAAAATTGCTGCTGGTTTTCAGAAAATCCGGAGATTGCTGAAATGCCAGGAAACTTTAGCCTATGTTCATGGCTGCCTGTATCACTGAAACTGGGGATTTGAGGGTGAATACTAGAGGGCTCTGGAGACTAAACAACAGAAAGGGATAAACACAGGTTAACAAGAGCTAACACTGAAGGCCAATGTATTGATTTACTTGTGAGTTTCCACCTCATCTTCAAGAACACAATTCCAGCTCCCAAGAGTGGCCACCAGAAACTGTGTCATTCTTTCATGAGGTGTTATCTGTGTAATGTCCTCTGTGTGCCACTTTTCTACCACATGACCCTGCTTTTCGGCCACAGCTGAATTTCCATGGAGTACTCTCTGACCCACGATAGACCAAATTCATGCCTGAGAGACTGGAAATTGGGGAGATAAGGCATAAAGACATTTGACCATGTGGGATGTCTATGATCTTCTTCTGTTGCCCAGGACATGGGTAAGTAGTGAAATAGAAGAAAAGACTCATTGTAAAGTCTTATTCAAGTTTTCATACCTTATGAATTATCCCAGGACTGTCCTAGTAAATTCTGTTTTGTTTATTAGTTTACTTTTTGGCTTAGGTCAGGTTTTCTCAATTAAGTACAGCCAGATAAGTCTGTCCTCTCAGCAGAAATTGTTTAGCACTGTCCCTGGTCCCCATCCACTAGATGCCAGTGGCACTGAAGCCCTACAGGGAGAAAATCATTCTAGTTGAGAACCACTGGTTTGGACTAACTCAAGTTGGTTTCTCTTACCTGAAATAAAGGTCACAATATTTCTGGAAGACATGATTCTTCTACTCAGGAGAGTCTCAAAATTGGATGAGCAATAACTTCTCAATGTGAAAGCCAAGCCATAATTACATGGCTTCAGGGCTGAGGGTGACATTCATGTCAACTTCTGTCAGGGGTCCAAGAGATCTTGGTTCTCCAGGAGGAACACAGGCTACTACCCTTAAATGGGCAATGAGTCCAGATATGGGCACACTCACAGTGGCAGTCAGGCCTGCAATCCATTATCAGTAGGGTGTGGAGTCAGCCTTGTGGCCATAGACAGCCATTTTGTGTATTTGTGGTCCCTTCCTACAGCACTAACTGGGTTTGTTGCCATCTATTTCTCGTGTGGCTTCTTCTCTGGCTCCTTGTCTGGTTTGTGGGGTGAAGAGCATGGCCTCAAACAACTATGCTGTCTCAACTGAAGTCACCCTTTGTGACCACACCCACACCTCCCACACAATCTTTGTTCTACCAGGCCTAGGTCTCCTGGCTCTTCCCCCTCAGTTCAGCCACTCAAATCCCAGAATGCCTGCTTCTCCTTCTGCCTAAAATATTAATTGATCTAAGTAGCAAGTAAACTAGGAAAAATCTAATTAGCGAGACTGTTCTTTGAAATGTTGTGTTGGTTATTGAAGATTGCTATTGTCCCATGAGTTTATAAATTATATCCACCATCATATTTTACTTTGCAGATAGTTGAAATTGTTTATCAGTTCTCAGAATCTAGGATTTGCTTATTTTTCTCTCTAAAAATCAAGTTAATACATTTCTGCCTTCAGCTGCTGGCATTTTCTTATTGGCAAAAAGAAGTATTATGATACATGCTCTGTGTAGAAACCAGCCATACTGCTAGACTAGACTCCTGTGAATAAGCAAAGTACCTAAGACTTGGCCAAGATAAAGATGCTTGGACAACATTGCTCATAATAGAGAAAGAACATAAAAACAACCATAAATCTAGGAATGAAAGAATGCATATAGAAATTATGTTAATAGTCCAAGTTGCAGTGGCCGTGGTGATAGCAGTGACAACAGATGTATGTTGAATGTATAATATGTGCCTAGAAATTTTGCAGGACATTGCTTGTATTATTTAGTCTCACCACATTCATATGAAGAGAAAACAACTAATGCTTCAGTTTTAGAGATGCAGAAACTGAGGGGCATAGTTAAAGGTCTATCCAAGACCACACTGTCAATGTTTGTTGAAGGCCACAAGCTGTGCCCTGCGTTGGGATAAGTGGCCCTGGCCACTTCATGTATATACAGCAGGTAACACATCAAGGGTGGCAGCATATGAGTGACTGATGGGGATTCTGTATGTCACAGTCTTTTTGGTTGTCACACCGGGTACAGGTGCTGATGCATCCAGTGGGTAGGATCAAAGATGCTGCTCAGCATCCTACGAGGCACATGAACAGCTCCCACCATAAAGATTTATCTCGCACTAAATGTCAGTAGTACCAAGCATGAGTCCAGCATGGGGGTGCACACCTGTAATAACAGAAGTGGGGGGTGGAAGCAGGAGGATCTAGAGTTCTGGGCCACCCTGTTCTACATTGAGGGACACTGTCTCAAAAAGAACCCCTTAAAAATGTGGTACCAACCAGAATACACAGGGAACTTAAAAAACTAAATTCTCCCAAAACTAATGAACCAATAAAGAAATGGGCATGTGAACTAAACAGAACTTTCTCAAAAGAAGAAATTCAAATGGCCAGAAAACACATGAAAAAATGCTCACCATCTCTAGCAATAAAGGAAATGCAAATTAAAACCACACTAAGATTCCACCTCACCCCTGTTAGAATAGCCATCATCAGCAACACCACCAACAACAGGTGTTGGCGAGGATGCGGGGAAAAAGGAACCCTCTTACACTGTTGGTGGGAATGTAGACTAGTACAACCACTCTGGAAAAAAATTTGGAGGCTACTTAAAAAGATGGACATCGATCTACCATTTGATCCAGCAATACCACTCTTGGGGATATACCCAAAAGACTGTTACTCCAGAGGCACCTGCACATCCATGTTTATTGCGGCACTATTCACAATAGCCAAGTTATGGAAACAGCCAAGATGCCCCAGCACAGACGAATGGATTAAGAAAATGTGGTATCTATACACAATGGAATTTTATGTAGCCATGAAGAAGAACGAAATGTTATCATTCGCTGGTAAATGGATGGAATTGGAGAACATCATTCTGAGTGAGGTTAGCCTGGCTCAAAAGACCAAAAATCGTATGTTCTCCCTCATATGTGGACATTAGATCAAGGGCAAACACAACAAGGGGATTGGACTATGAGCACATGATAAAAGCGAGAGCACACAAGGGAGGGGTGAGGATAGGTAAGACACCTAAAAAACTAGCTAGCATTTGTTGCCCTTAATGCAGAGAAACTAAAGCAGACACCTTAAAGCAACTGAGGCCAATAGGAAAAGGGGACCAGGAACTAGAGAAAAGGTTAGATCAAAAAGAATTAACCTAGAAGGTAACACCCACGCACAGGAAATCAATGTGAGTCAATGCCCTGTATAGCTATCCTTATCTCAACCAGCAAAACCCCTTGTTCCTTCCTATTATTGCTTATACTCTCTCTACAACAAAATTAGAGATAAGGGCAAAATAGTTTCTGCTGGGTATTGAGGGGGGGAGCGGGAGGGGGTGGAGTGGGTGGTAAGGGAGGGGGTGGGGGCAGGGGGGAGAAATGAACCAAGCCTTGTATGCACATATGAATAATAAAAAAATAAATAAATAAATAAATAAATTAAAAAAAAAAAAAAAAAAAGCTCCCAGGTAATTCTAATAGGCAGTAAGGTACAAAAGAATATATGTAAAAGACCAACAGAAATGTAATGCCAGTCACAAAAGTGACCCAACATTTATTAAATTTGTAATAACCACAACTTTAATAACACAATGAGCATACCCAGCACATCCAAAATATTATTTAAACATGTAATAACATAATTATAAGTGAGATTTTAAAAAAACATTTTATTTCATACCAAGTCTTCCAAATCTGTGTGTTTTATATGTATCAATTCAGATAGTATAGACTGGCTATAATTCATGTGGCTAATGGATACTGTTGAGAATGGAGAGATAGAAGCAATATAAATATGTTTGCTAACAATTAGGATATGTCACTAGTAACTGCAAGAATTTCTAAATATTATGGAATGTATATATTGTTTTTACTGATGCCTTTATAATTACATGTTTAAATATAAAACAAAGTTGTTACACTATTTACCAACTCTCTATAAAGTCTTGAGGGGTTTCATCATATTAGTTTACACAAGATTTTTTATTTTTATTTATTAAAAATTTTCTTTGACAGCAATGGTGTTTGAACTCAGGGCCTAACATTAGCTAGGCAGGCACTCTACCACTTGAGCCATTCTGACAGCCCTTTTGTGTTGGGTATTTTTGAGATAGGGTCTCTCAAACTATTTGCCCCCACTGGCCTCAAACAGAGATCCTCCTGATCTCTGCCTCCTGAGTAGCTAGGATTATGTGTGAGCCACCAGTGCCTGGCAAGATAATCTTATTTTCTTCCCAACAGTTAAATATCTTATTTCTGTTTTAGGTCTTATCAATACAATAACGGAAGAATGGCTCAAGCATAAGAGTGCCTGACTAGCAAGCGTGAGGCCCTGAGTTCATATCCCAGTGCCGCCAAAAAACCAAACCAAAACAAAACAAAAAAGAAAACAAACCTTCTAGGTCTTTTCGAATTGGTAAGAACTTCTAAAACAACATAGAATAATAGCATAACTAGCTGGGTGCCCTGGCATGTACCTTAATCCCAACTACTGGGGAAGCTGAGGCAGGAAGATTGCTTGAGCCCAGGAGTTTAAAAGGCCAGCCTGGGTAAAAATAGTGAGACCTTGACTCAAATAAAAACAATCAAACAAAAATAACCACAATACTAAAAAAAAAAAAAAATAAAAACCAGAGCAAAAAAAGCCTGGCGACATGTCTCAAGTGGCAGAAACACTATGGATGAATGGTGGTGATCATTGCCCAAAAATATAAATATACTTAATGTCCTTAACAGTACACTTAAAAATGGTTGAATGTAAGTTTTGGTATGCATATCTTACCACAATAAAAAGTAAACACAACGAAGAAGGACATAGTCTCTACTAACCTGCAGTACAGTCTTCAAGGGGTCAAGAAGACAGTTCACTGGCCACCACCACTAATGTGGATACAGGTCCTCTCAGGTATCCTTTATGACCCTTTACCACTAGCTTTGTGGTTCAGGCAGTTATAGGCCTAACTGGCAGTTCCAGGACCTTCCCCACCCTCTATTCTGTCAGAAGATTCCATTACCCACTGTCCTTGCCTTCCAGATCCTCAAGTGCTAGCTCATGAATGCATGGCAACACCATTTTGGGGTTGGCCATGGCACTATCTTTGGTTTCCTTTAGTCATCTATCTGTTTTGTCGGCATATGGGGGATGGGGTGTCTTTCCTATGGACCACCAGAGTACATGTTCAAGATCCCTTTGATTGATTCATACTTGTTGGCTATCACTTTGTTTCAGCCTGGAAGAAATGTCTAATTCATATCACTGGAGGTGATGACATATTAGAAAGGGCAATAGCTATGTATAAACACAGATTTTAGCAGAAGAGGCATGAGATTTAGTTTTGACACTTTGACATTCAAGCCCTTAGGAGGGGCACTGTTTAATTCATAGGAAATGACCTCCTTCTAGGTGGTGCATGAATTATAGACTTGTGGGAACATGGTTCATATGGGTAAGACAACTGGAACATAGGAAATGATTCCTAATTTGTGAGAAATTGACCTGCTAAGATTGGGATAGCTTTAAATGGAGATTCTGGAAGAAACAAAACTGTCAAAAGGCAAAGGCTATCAGCAAGGCATACTTAAGACCATATGTTATATAAAAGCCCAAATTCCACTGGAATTCTATGCTTGCAGCATTTCCATGGTAAGGAATTTATCCCAAGCAAATGAGCAGAGATGTGTACAAAGATATAAGTGCAAAGTACACCCAGTGAGATTGTAACTGATACAGAAAGTGAAAAAACTCCTAAAAACATGTAGAAAGTATATTTAGTAAACCATTTTATATCCTTATAATGGGATATTACACTATAAGTCAACATTATGTTGAAGTGTAATTAAGGAAATTTCCCAATGTAAAAAGCAAATTTCAAAAATCAGTCACTGGCATAATCGTATTACTTCATTTTTTGAAAGGGAAGAGATGGAGGGAGAAAAAGAACGAAAGTGGGGAAGAAAGGAAGAAGAGAAAGGAGGAGCAAGAGAGGGAGAGAGGAAGGAGGATGGGAGGCAGAAAAGTAGGAGAAACAGGAGGACAGGATAAAGAGAGGAAGAAGGAAAGGAGGGAGGCAGGGAGGAAGAAAAGGAAAGGAGAAAGGGAGGAAGGAAGGCAGGAGTGTGGGAGGGAGAGAGAAAAGGAGGAAGGAGGAAAGAAGGAGTGAGGGATGCAAGGAAGGAAAGAAGAAAGGAAGGGAGGACCCTGGATTATCTGTGTGGGCCCAATACATCACAAAGGGTTTTGTAAGGGAGAGGCAGAAGGGGGACTATCCGTGGAGGAGATGGGATTGTGGAATCAGGGGCAGAGAGATTAAAATGCTAAACTGCCAGCCCTGTAGATGGAGGAGGGGCCAGGAGACAGGGAACTTGAATAGCCTCTACAAGCCAGCATAGCAAGGAAGTGAAAATTTCAGAGCCTTTGCTATTATTTTTACAACCTTGACTTTAGCAGCACTTAAAGCAGTGGAAGGTGTTCCTACTTTCACCTGTCAGAAAGCCCCTTCTTCCCGTTCGTATTTTAAACACTGCTGCTTTCCAAGGTGTGGCCAGACTGCAGAGCTGATGGTTTGCAGCGGAAGTGGCGAGGCAGCCGGCCTGGTTAACTGCATAGATAGGGGGCGGCTCGGAACCGCGCTGCCAGCCCCCAAATGAACGAAGTTCCAGAAATCTCCGGAGGGACCTACGGAAGCGAAAGGGCCTAGCGAGTAGAAAACCAGACTGTCTTTCCCGTTTCTCCCCCATGCCCTCCTCCCCACTCCCCGGCAGGTTCGCTCGGGGCGCCCCCTGCAGGCGGCCGTGCTCAGCGCACCTTGGGCACCAGTCGCAGGTGGTGGCGCACATCTGCTTTAGCACCATGGTGGCGCGGAAAGCGCTGGGCTCGGCCCTCTGCGCCTCCTGTGTGAGGTGGGGCAAGGAGAAGCCGCTGCGCGGGAACAGCACGCAGCCGCCGTTGGCATTGACGCTCCGTGGAAGACGCGCTGGAAGTGCACGCCAAGCCCCGCGCGCGCAGCTCGTCGATGAGCGCCTGGCGCTCGCGCTCGTCGGCGGGCACCGCGCACAGCTGTGTGGGGGATGGTCGCAGCCTCAGCAGTCCCCTCGCGTGGGACCCCGACGGGTTGCCGAGGATTTGGCGGAACAGGCCATGGTGGCTGGCGGAGCGACGGTACTCTCCACACCAAAGGTGTTGGCATCCATAACCTCGACGCAGGAGTCCTGCTTGGCCACAAACTGCAGCCAGTCTGCGACAGGGGGACGGCCTGGTAGACAGCTCTGCTCACCCTGGTACTTAGAGACACGCTGCATGCACTCCTTGGAGAAGCCCTCGCGGTAGGTGGCACGCAGGCTCCCGACAGCCTGTGAGGGACCGCAGTGTCTGGGCTCCGGCTCATTAGTCCCTCCAGTCCCGAGGGCCTGTGGATGATGTGTGTCTGGGCTGTCCCTTCCACCTGCCCTCCATCCCCCCCTTCCTGGGGCGCCACCTTGTCCCCTTTATAGGCCCAGGAGCCACTCTACAGCTGCCTGCGCAGTACCTGGGCACACTGCATTCCCCTTTGCTCTTCTTATTAGCTTGTAATTCGGTTTCTTACTACTGAGTTGATTTCTTTGTACATTTTGAATATTAACAACTTACACCATGTGTATGGTTTAGGGATATTTTCTCGCATCCCATAAGTTGTCTCTTCACTCTGTTGTTGGTTGTTTCCTTTGATGTTCACAAGTTAGTTTTTGATACTATTCCATTTGTCTATTGTTGCAATTGCTGCTTGTGTTTTCAGGTTCCTATCTCAAAACCCCTTGTCCAGGCCCATGCCATGGAGCTGTGCCCTGTTTTCTCTATTAGCTTCACACTAACCAGTCTAATGTGCATGTCTGTAATTCACTTTGAGGTGTCTTTATGTGGTACCAGATGAAGGACTCCTATTATTCTTTTGCATGTGCATATCCACTTGTCAGAACACAAGTTATTGAGGGCACTGGTCCTTTCTCCACCGTGTGTTCTTGGGCCCTTTGTGAAAAAGCATTTGCTTAAGCCAGGAATGGTGGGTAAAGCCTTTCTACCCTAGCTACTCCAGGAGTGGAGATCAGGAGGATCATGGTTCAAGGCCATCCTGGACAAAAAGTTCATGAGACCCCCCCCATCTCCACAAATGGCTGAGTATTATGGTGCACACCTGTACATCCCAGCTGTGAGGTGCAAGTTAACCTGGGCTAAAGATAGACTCTATTTCAAAAATAACCAATGAAAGCAAGGGCTGGCAGAATGGCTCAAGTGGTAAAGTCCCTGCCTAGTAAGCAAGAGGCTCTTGCTTACATTAGTCAATGTGTCAGTTTTTGTCCATTTTGATTACTACACCATTTAGAGTGGTAGTAATACATATGTATGTACATATATTGTAGTCCTAGGGATTGAACCCAGGGTCTCACAAATGTTAGGCAAACTGTCTACCACTGAACTGCATCCCCAACTCTTCATTTTATTATTGTATTTTGAGACAGTCTCAATTACTTTGGCCAGGCGAGTAGCTGTGATTATAGGTGTGTGCCACCAGTTGTGAGTGTGAGTTTTAGGATTACTTTTTGTATTTCAACAGAAAATGTCATGGGTATTTTGATAAGGGTTGCATTGAATCTGTAGATCATACTGGTGTAGTAGACAGTTTAAACAGTATTATGTTAATCTGTGGACATGGGCTATCCTCCCAGTTGTTTGTGTCTTCTACAATTTCTTTCAGCAATGTTTTATAGTTTTCAGCATTCAGGGTTGTCAACCCCTTGGTTGAATTCGTTCCAGGGCACATAATGTTTTTGATAAAATTTTCTTTGAGATAGAATCTTCCTATGTAGCCCAGGCTGGCCTCAAACTCAGGATGCTACTGCCTCAGCCACCTGAGTGATGGGTTGACAGGTGTGGGCCACCAAGCACAGGCATATCTATTTGAATGGGGTTGCTTTCATTTCATTTTTAGATATTTTGTTGTCACTGTGCAGAAGGGCTACTGCCTTGTATATGTTGATTATGTACCTTGAAACTTTTATGAATCTTTTTGATTAGTTCTGAGAGTGTTTTGGTGTAGTCCTTAGGATTTTCTATATATAGGACCAGGTCATCTGCAAACAGGGAGAATGTAAAGTCTTCCTTTCCCAAATTTATGCCATTTGTTTCTTTCCTTTGCCTAATTTCTCTTGCATGATCTTCCAGAACTATGTTGAATAGAAGTGGCAAGAGTGCCCAGCCATGTGTTTTTCCTGATCTTAGGGGAAAAACGTCCAAATTTTTATCGCTGCCTATGATGTGAACTGTGGGTTTGTCTTATGTGTATTTTATTGTGCAGAGAAATATTCCTTCTATATCTAATTTGATGAGATTTTTTGGTGGTACTGGCATTTGAACTCAGGGATTCATGCTATGCAAGAGTTCTACCACTTGAGCCACTCTACCAGCCCTTGATGAGAGTTTTAAAACATAAAATTATTTTTTTTTTGCTGCCTGTGTTGAGATGATCCTATGGTTTTTGTCATTTGTTATGGTTTGGATACGAACTGTCCCACACAGGCTCCTGTTTTGGATGCTGGCTGGTCCTTCTGCTCCCCCCAGTGGAAATCATGGATAGGTGAGGAGAAGCTCCTCCAGTTATTTTAGGCCCTTGGTGAGTGTTTGAAAGTGGCTGAAGTGGATGACAGCAGGCAGTGGCAGACAGCTCAGGCTGTGGCACAGGGTCCTGGGACTCAGGGTTCAGACCCATGGCTTGAGGTGTTACATCTCTTTTAGACCTCATCCAGAGTCTGTGGTGGGAGGAGTTTCACTTATTCACCCATGCCACTTTTGCTCTCTCTGCCGGTGCCTGCTGCTCTCTCTGGCTGCTCCTGTTGGATGCCCTGTTGCTGCTTTTTCTACCCCAGCACTGCTGCTGCAGCCTCTGCTGGGCAGGACTTGTTGGCCACTGTCTCAGCAAGATGCTGCTTCTGCTGTCAGCTCCCTCTACCATGGCAACTGCTTGCTGCTGCTCAGCTGCAGGGCCAAAGCTCCCACCCGCCCTCCTACTGTTTCTGCCACCTGCTCTGCCACATTCCCTTCCTCTTTTCGTCGTGTTTCCAGCTCAGCTGCTCTACTAATGAAGAGAATCAGAAGTAGGGAAGGAAGACCACTCCTTAGAAGTCTTTATTGGGCCTGCTGCTACAACACCAGGGGGCAGCATAGGACTGTGTCTCCTGGCTGGTCACAAAGTGAGCTGAGCAGCCTGCTTCTTTAGGAAGAAGGGAGCATATGTACCCATAATGGCACTCAGTTCATGCAGATGAGTGATTAAGTTTGCACTAATCACAGCATAGTCCCTATCACCAATCACAGTTATGTCCTCTCCCCCTCTGGCCTGGGTGGAAGTTGCTAGCTAGTGTGGTGGCAAAAATCCAGTGCAAGTTTCTTAATGGAGCAGTACATTCTGGATCTGGAGTCATGCTTTGAGTTCAATGCAGTTTGTGCTGACGTATGGAAAGTCTGGCTACTCGGCTGGCAATCTTTTGCTCAGCTGGCAGTCTTTTGCTTAAGGCCACCAGGCCCATGAAGAAATGTCTAACAGCTTTCAATTAAGAAATCAGTAACATCTCAGTGCATTAAAAGATAAATAAACTTTCAATAGGATGCTTATAACAAGGGCTCATGTGCAACAGTGCTTTAACAGTATTTAATGCTGCTCTAACAATTTCTTAAGTCCTGACTGGGAGCCCTAGGCATTGAGGGGTGCCTGCCATCTGTTTCGTGCCCAGCTATGGAAGCCTTCTGTTGAGATTGGCACCTTGAAGTTTACATTTTATGTCGATGTTGTAATTGCAAAGTGACCTCTGAAAGGTAAAGCTAAATCATCACCAGTAGACTCCAGAGTAGCCTAGAGACGGTACATTCATACTGCAAAGTTTAACTTGGTTAGCCATTGTCTTCAAAATCCTTTTAGCTTATTATCACTTCATTAGCCTGGGTCATCATCTGCATGCAGCCCAGTGGTTGTCCATGGGTCCCATTTGCCCAGCAGAGGACACCTGTGAACGTCTGGTTATTTTTAGTTTTCACAAGTGGGAAAAGGGAGAGTGTTGCTGGCTTTTAGTGGGGAGAGCATGCAGGTTCTACCAATCATCCTCAATGACAGCCTCCCCAAAAGATCTCAACCCAAAGTGTCAACAGTGCCAAGGTTGAGAAACCCAGCCCAGCCACCAGTTATAACGTCTTAAAGATCAGTAAACTGGTTATTTTCCTGTGTGTATTTGTGAGATTATTTGAAAACTCTCTTTCAGCCTGGAGTCAGTTGTGTTCATTGGTGCATGCTTGTGTTTTCTCTGTGCTTTCCCCTGCCTTTGATTTTTGCCATTATACGCAGAGATGTTTGCCTGCAGATTTCAGGAAGTGAAAACGTTCAAAGAAAGGAATGGCCTTCCAGAGCGGGGAGGATATAAGCTTCGGACACACAGTGAGATCATAGCAGTATTTTATTTTAAACGAGTAGATGAATGCCACAGCATTGTGTGCATGTGGGGAATTGCTTCAAAAATGATAAGTAACCCTGAGCCCAGTCCTTATGTTGCCCATATTGAGCCAGAGCCGTGGGCTTCCTTCGGTCCCTTGCTTCATTAGATATGTCTCACACAGAAATATGACAGCACTAATCAGTGAGAAGGTGGCCGTTAGCATCCCTAATGGGAACACATGGGAGAGGTGTTTCTTTATTAGGGCTTCTTTTGTAACTGGAAAGGTACCTGGAAAGTCAAGGGTGGTTTGGCCATAAAAGTCCACAGCATAGTTCCAGATCACGGCACCCATTGTACAAGCACTGCTGAGGACAAGAAAGAAGATGGACATATTGTAACAAGATCGCCGGAAATTTGGGTACAGGGCATTGACCCAGCTGAGGAAATATGCCTCCGTGCTGAAAATCAGGACTACCAACTTCATAAAATTAGCCAAGAGTATCAGGTCTTTCCCATAGTGCAGTTCAGGAGGAATGGTCCAGCTCATGCTGATCGTGGTGTGTACTGTCCACTCAAATACTGAACCTGAGATGTTAACCTTTAGATTATAATAAGCTTCCCAAAATCCAATATATACGAAGTGGACAGTATTGCTCTCAAATTCCCACACACGCCAGAATCTGCTATTGGCTAGGACTATACCCAAGAACCACGCAATAAAACTGCAAACCACACCAGCCAGTTTGTAGTTCCAGTTCTTCAACTCGGGAAAGCTGAAGATGATGTTCAGGAGGCATCAATCAGGTCAGGAACAGCAGAGAAGCGGGGAGGGGAGGGGAACAAAGAGCATATATTATAGTTTATTCAGCACTAAGTAGTCACATCTAATCCATCTTGTCTAAAAGATGTGCAGCAACATGCTACATACTTATCAGTGCTCTAAATGTTTTAGATAAGAATATAAAAGTCCAAAAAAGAATAAAAGAAGTTTAAAATCCATGACTATGCACTCAGACATGCTGGGCATGTAGCTCAGAAGGAGGGTGCTTGCCTAGTATGTGCAAGGCCCTTCAGTTCCAGCACCAGCTTCACATCCATGCCAAAATTTTATAAGACATTTTGGGGGACAATCTGGCAGACTCCTTTAAAAGTTGAAATGTTCCAACCTCTTGTTTAGCAACTCCGACTCTGGGAATTAGTAGTACGATGAGCATTTGCAAACTGATCTCTAAAGGAATATTTGTGTCAGCACCACTTGGAATAGAGAACAATTGGAAATAACCTGAATGGCATGGCTATGAATAGAGGAAGGCGCAAATGAACTGTGTATGACCAAGACTGTCGTGGAGTTAAAAATGGTCGTTACCAAGCATGATTTTGTGTATATGAACAGCAGGGAAAAAAGGAAGATGAATAAAACGTGCGATATGCTCATTTGTCTCAAGAGACAACACTTCCTTATTTTCTTTCTTCATACAAATAGATGCAAACATTTCTTTATGTTTAAAGTATGCACGTGGGACAAGTAATTCTAAGGATATCAGTGGGGTCCTGGAGAGACATTCAATCTTATTTACTTATTATTTTCTAAAATTTGTAAGTTCTCGTTAAAACCTATACATACTTTTTTAGTTAAAACCAGAGTGACCATGACCTGCAGGTGAAACTTGACAAATCATGACCATTTATATTTTGTACCCATCACTTCTTCAAAACTCTAGTGCTAGACATCAGATTCTTTTAAGGGCAACTTAAAAATATCCTGTTGTGTTTTGCACAAACCCAGTATCTTCTATGAAGAAAAACTTATGCTGGGAGCATTTGTGGCTGATCGTGCCTGTAATCCCAGCCACTCACCAGCTCAACCCAAGGTCAGGGAAACTACATCTGAGCAAATTAGCCTGACATGGTGGCACACACCTGCAATCTCGTAAGTAGGTGTATTGTGGTTTGAGGCTGGCCCTGGCCAAAAATGCAAGACACTTTCTGAAAAATAACTAAAGGAAAAATGGGATCAGGCATGGCTCAAGTGGTGAATGGCTGCCTAGCAAGCACAGGCCCTGAGTTAAAACCTTAGTACCGCCAGAAACTATAATACAAAGGAAAAGAAAGTCTTAGACCTCACTTTTAAACTGTGAACCAAATTATTTGGATCACTTATCAATTTAAATCCTTTGCTGTGTTAGGGATAAATAGATAACGATGCTCCAAGAGCACCCCCGAAATTTGAAAACTTCCTTATAACTTATTTTTTTAAATTACCTGTGTATCTTGTACAGAAATTCATGCATTTGGAAGCCGGGAGGATGACAAATATTCTCTGCAGAAGTAGGAAATGTTGAACAGGGAGGGGAAAGTCCAGTCAACCTAAAAAGATCCCCAGACAGTGGAGAATGACCTACAGGAAATGAAATAACGTTAGGGAGTATTTGAGACTCAGAACAAAGCCTCTCAAATCCCTGTCATTGACAAAATGTCCATTGAATATATATAAGCTGTGGCTTGAATTCAGGGCCTCACACTTGCTAGGCGGGTGCTGTACCCTTGAGTCACTCCACCAGACCTTTTTATTGTTTGTGTTGTGTATTTTTTTTTCATTTTTCTTTTATTATTCATATGTGCATACAAGGCTTGGTTCATTTCTCCCCCCTGCCCCCACCCCCTCCCTTACCACCCACTCCACCCCCTCCCGCTCCCCCCCCTCAATACCCAGCAGGAACTATTTTGCCCTTATCTCTAATTTTGTTGTAGAGAGAGAGTATAAGCAATAATAGGAAGGAACAAGGGTTTTTGCTGGTTGAGATAAGGATAGCTATACAGGGCATTGACTCACATTGATTTCCTGTGCGTGGGTGTTACCTTCTAGGTTAATTCTTTTTGATCTAACCTTTTCTCTAGTACCTGTTCCCCTTTTCCCATTGGCCTCAGTTGCTTTAAGGTATCTGCTTTAGTTTCTCTGCGTTAAGGGCAACAAATGCTAGCTAGTTTTTTAAGTGTCTTACCTATCCTCACCCCTCCCTTGTGTGCTCTCGCTTTTATCATGTGCTCATAGTCCAATCTCCTTGTTGTGTTTGCCCTTGATCTAATGTCCACATATGAGGGAGAACATACGATTTTTGGTTTTTTGAGCCAGGCTAACCTCACTCAGAATGATGTTCTCCAATTCCATCCATTTACCAGCGAATGATAACATTTCGTTCTTCTTCATGGCTGCATAAAATTCCATTGTGTATAGATACCACATTTTCTTAATCCATTCGTCAGTGCTGGGGCATCTTGGCTGTTTCCATAACTTGGCTATTGTGAATAGTGCCACAATAAACATGGATGTGCAGGTGCCTCTGGAGTAACAGTCTTTTGGGTATATCCCCAAGAGTGGTATTGCTGGATCAAATGGTAGATCGATGTCCATCTTTTTAAGTAGCCTCCAAATTTTTTTCCAGAGTGGTTGTACTAGTCTACATTCCCACCAACAGTGTAAGAGGGTTCCTTTTTCCCCGCATCCTCGCCAACACCTGTTGTTGGTGGTGTTGCTGATGATGGCTATTCTAACAGGGGTGAGGTGGAATCTTAGTGTGGTTTTAATTTGCATTTCCTTTATTGCTAGAGATGGTGAGCATTTTTTCATGTGTTTTCTGGCCATTTGAATTTCTTCTTTTGAGAAAGTTCTGTTTAGTTCACATGCCCATTTCTTTATTGGTTCATTAGTTTTGGGAGAATTTAATTTTTTAAGTTCCCTGTATATTCTGGTTATCAGTCCTTTGATGTATAATTGGCAAATATTTTCTCCCACTCTGTGGGTGTTCTCTTCAGTTTAGAGACCATTTCTTTTGATGAACAGAAGCTTTTTAGTTTTATGAGGTCCCATTTATCTATGCTATCTCTTAGTTGCTGTGCTGCTGGGGTTTCATTGAGAAAGTTCTTACCTATACCTACTAACTCCAGAGTATTTCCTACTCTTTCTTGTATCAACTTAAGAGTTTGGGGTCTGATATTAAGATCCTTGATCCATTTTGAGTTAATCTTGGTATAGGGTGATATATATGGATCTAGTTTCAGTTTTTTGCAGACTGCTAACCAGTTTTCCCAGCAGTTTTTGTTGAAGAGGCTGCTATTTCTCCATTGTATATTTTTAGCTCCTTTGTCAAAGATAAGTTGCTCATAGTTGTGTGGCTTCATATCTGGATCCTCTATTCTGTTCCACTGGTCTTCATGTCTGTTTTTGTGCCAGTACCATGCTGTTTTTATTGTTATTGCTTTGTAATATAGTTTGAAGTCAGGTATTGTGATACCTCCTGCATTGTTCTTTTGACTGAGTATTGCCTTGGCTATTCGTGGCCTCTTGTGTTTCCATATAAATTTCACAGTAGATTTTTCAATCTCTTTAATGAATGTCATTGGAATTTTGATGGGAATTGCATTAAACATGTAGATTACTTTGGGGAGTATCGACATTTTTACTATGTTGATTCTACTAATCCATGAGCATGGGAGATCTCTCCACTTTCTATAGTCTTCCTCAATCTCTTTCTTCAGAAGTGTATAGTTTTCCTTGTAGAGGTCTTTCACATCTTTTGTTAGGTTTACACCTAGGTATTTGATTTTGTTTGAGGCTATTGTAAATGGAATTGTTTTCATACATTCTTTTTCCGTTTGCTCATTGTTAGTGTATAGAAATGGTAATGATTTTTCTATGTTGATTTTATATCCTGCTACCTTGCTATAGCTATTGATGATGTCTAGAAGCTTCTGAGTAGAGTTTTTTGGGTCTTTAAGGTATAGGATCATGTCATCTGCAAATAGGGATATTCTGACAGTTTCTTTACCTATTTGTATTCCTTTTATTCCTTCTTCTTGCCTAATTGCTCTGGCTAGGAATTCCAGTACTATGTTGAATAGGAGTGGAGATAGTGGGCATTCTTGTCTGGTTCCTGATTTTAGAGGGAATGGTTTTAATTTTTCTCCATTAAGTATAATGCTGGCTGTAGGTTTGTCATATATAGCTTTTATAATGTTGAGGTACTTTCCTTCTATTCCTAGTTTTCTTAGAGCTTTTATCATGAAATGATGTTGGATCTTATCAAAGGCTTTTTCTGCATCTATTGAGATGATCAAGTGGTTTTTGTCTTTGCTTCTGTTAATGTGGTTTATTACGTTTATTGATTTTCGTATTTTGAACCACCCCTGCATCCCTGGGATAAAGCCTACCTGGTCGTGGTGAATAATCTTTTTGATATGTTGCTGAATTCGGTTTGCCATTATTTTGTTGAGGATTTTTGCATCAATGTTCATTAAGGAGATTGGCCTATAGTTCTCCTTTTTGGAGGTGTCTTTGCCTGGTTTTGGGATAAGTGTAATACTGGCTTCATAAAATGTGTTTGGCAGTTTTCCGTCCCTTTCTAGTTCATGGAACAGTTTAAGGAGGGTTGGTATCAGTTCTTCTTTAAAGGTCTGATCCTCCTGATCTGTGCCTCTTAGGTAACTAGGATTATAGGCATAAGCCACCAAGGCTGGGCTGAACAATATAGTCATAAAACAAGAGATTTCATTGTACCAAATTAATATCTATATTTTTACATAATGTAAAAAAAAATGTTTAAATCTGCCTGGTGCCCAGTGGCTCACACCTATAGTCTTTGCTACTCAGGAGACGGAGATCAGGACTATCGCAGTTCAAAGCCAGCCCAGACAAATAGTTTGTGAGACCTCATCTTGAAAAAGCCCATCACATAAAAAAAGTGGCTGATGGAGTGACTCAAGGTGTAGGCCCTGAGTTCAAACCCCAGTGCCACAATAAATAAATAAATGAATAAATGTCTCTATACACTTCTATATAGTGATCTGTAGGAATTTATTGTCAATTGCAAAAAGGAAGGTACCAAATAATATACATATTATGACAGCATTTTCAAAGAGTTGGTAAATGTTAAGTGCCTCCCCTATATATTTGTAAAAGAAAATGATCAAAATAAACCAAAAAATTCAAACGTTACCTATGATTGGGGAGTTCAGAAAGGGGATGAGAACAAAAGTTTATTCAGCCTTTGTTCTGAATCAGCCTGGTTCTTATAATTTTGACTTTGAAATTATGTAAATATTTCAGATATTCCAAAAGAAGCCACTACCAACAAGGCAAAAGCAATCCCTAAAAGTAGAAAATAAGCTAAAACTTACTTACAATCCTCCAATGTAACCACACAAAGAAACTCATTATACCAAATAACTTTAGAATGCAGTGTTCTGACTACTTTTATCTAATACTTCATCAACTGGGAAGACTTTGGTTAATGGGAGCAGTAATGGAGAGAAGGTAGGAGGGATAATATTATGGAGTCATACAAGATGTGGGGTAATAAAATGAAAGGGAAGGTGGCTAATGTAAATAGAAGGGTAATGAGAAAGGAGGAGGAGATAGATAGAAAGATCCAGCTAAATGCACTGTGAGAAAGAAAGGAGAAAGAAGTGTGGGGGTGTAAATGCCTCTGAAAGAGGGGCAAATAGGGAGAAAAGAAAAACAATGGCAGATTTACTTCAATTGTGGACAGAAAGAAGTAGAAATGGAGGAGGGTGGCAGGAGAAAGAGGGAGAAGACATGGTTAAAAGTTGAATATTTTTAAAAGCCAGGTATATATATGTGAATATATATTGTGGCTGGAACAAGATATCTATTTGTGTGACTAGACAAAAAGGAAGGGAGAAAAGAACAAAAAAAGCACAGATTAGATAACATAAACATGCCAATCAAACAAAAAATCTCAAAAGACAAAGACAAAACTGTCAGTATTTTCTCGTTGTTAGGGTGGTGGATGGCTCCCTTTTCTCTCCAAAGCAGTTGTATTTTTTTAGGGAGCCATTTTAACTGTGTTTGAAGGATTATGAGGTATTTTTAAAGCTGTTGGGGTTGTGAAGCATCACATACCTATGGAAAACTAGAGGAAATCTAAAATCTGGTTGAATGAATCACCCTGAGGCACACATCCATGTAGCCACCAGTCCGTTAAAGGTACCGCATAACTGCTTCCATTCATTTCTCTCTACCTGTACCCACTCCACTCAGCATGCATCCCCAAACATCTCTGTGTAATTTTCCTGTTTTTCACACTGGGAGCTGTGGAGTTGGCACTGCTATGTGGCCAGCTTTCTGTCACTTAGCCATTGTGCTTATGACGCTCAGCTTGTGGTTTTTAAATAATGCCTAGCTGTTCAGTACCTTTACATATTTCTGTCATGAGGATGATTTTTTAGAATAAGAAAACAAAAAAGACTTCATTAATATGTTGTTAAGTAATATAGGAATGAATTAATTCTGGTACAAATATTCACTTTAATATATGGTACTGTGAAGCAATCCATTTTAGGAACTGAACAAATGATGATGAATCAACATCTAAAATGCACACACAATAGTAAGTACATACAACACTATGTCTTTTTATTTTTTGGCCATCATGAAATATGCTGGGATAATACAAAACGAAATTCATCTGAACACTGGGATTACTCATGATTTTTCTTTCCATTTTTGTTTTAGGATACATCTATCACTTTTTTTTATCAGTACTGGGATTTGAACTTAGGGCTTTGAGGTTGCTAGGCGTGTTCTCTATTGCTTGGGCCATGCCTCCAGACCTTTTTGCCCTTTTAATCATGGGATAGGGTCTCTGTTTTTGCCCAGGCCATCCTGGATTGAGATCCTCCCTTTTTTAGGTTTCCTATCATTGTTGGGATGAGAGGCTGTGCCACAATACCCAGCTACATTGTATTGAGATGAGTTCCCATAACTATATAAGCTTGTGCTAGCTTGGAACCATGGGCCCCCCCGATTCCAGTCTCTTTATTAGCTAGGATTACATGCTACTCTATCAGTTTATTAATTGGAGAAAATGGTGGAGCATACAGAGATACAAACACAGAAATGTACTGGCTAATGAATACCTAGAGTAATAAAATGTATCGTTCTACTCAATCCTCCACTTCCCAGAGTCAATTCTACATGGATTTGTTATACTCAGAGCAGTGATGACAGCAAGAATACATGAAGTTTAGAGGCCATTAGTTTGTGAGGCAATGTGGGATGCTCAAGGAAATGTCCTAATTCCATAGGACATGCCATATTGTTCAATGGGAGATCCTCAAAAACGTTTTACTAACAGGAGATCCTCACTGTACGTTGAGCAGGGAAATGGATGCAAATGAATGCACGAGCATGCATGTAGTTATGTATGTCCCTGTGTGTGTGTATGCGCATGTAATTGTATGACTCTCAGTCTGCTATTTAAAAATATACCAAAGCCCTGCAACATGAGAGAGTATAGATCACACTGCACTGAGCTAGGCTGGGGAAGATCCAAATTTAAAATTCTAAATACAGTTTGTATTAAATGTGCTATTGTTTCCACATCACTGTGAAGTTGGAAGACCAAAAATTGAATCAAGACAAGATGCAACCAGAGCTCTGTTTCCTCAGCTTAGTCCCACTTCCTAATATCTCTTTCACCTCCTAAAATGGTGCAACCAGTTACAGACCAATTCTCTGAAACATGAGCCTTTTGGAGGGACACTTCATATCTGAACCATAATATGATCATAAATAAGGACCTTGTATCTGTACAGACATTGGAATATTATTTCAATTCATAGTCTTAAACAAGAAGGAAATTCTGAGATGAACCACAATATGGATGAACCTTGAGAACATGATACAAATTGGAAGAAGCGAGTCAGAAATGCTCACATACTCTGTGATTCCACTTATGAGGTCCCTAGAGGAGTCAATTCCACAGAGACAGAAGGTAGAATGGTGGTTGCCAGAGGCTGGGAGCAGGGAGGAATGAGGAGATGGCATTTAATGTGGGCAACATGCGGGGCATGTTGACACAGAAAAACAATCCCAATGAGGTGGGAGGCATACATAGGAGGATCGTGGTCTGAGGCTGGCCCAGAGAGAAACATAGTGCCAAAAATAAAAATAGAAGTAGTAGTAATAGTAATAATAATGGGGAGAATGCTCAAGTTGGGGAAGATGAAAATATCCTGTGAATTGGTGGTGTGATGGTTACCCATTTAATGCCACTTAACTGTATATTTAAACTTGGTTAAGGGGGTCAGTTTTGTTGTGTATATCTTACCACGATAAAAAGAAAACCCAACACAGAAGAATGGAGCCTCCACTGTCCAGCAGTATGATCTTTAAGTGAACCAGCAACAAGGCAGGATGATGGTCAGCTCAGAGGCCAGTGACACTAATGTGGACACAGTGCCTCACAGCCCTTCACTACTGCTTCACGGTCCAGGCCTAGACCTTCTATTTTATCACAAGATTCTATCACCCATTGTCCTTGCCTTCCACATTCTCACTGACTAGCTCATGAATGCCATGACAGCTCCATTTTCATTTCCTTTTGTCATTTATCCCTTTTAAGCCTTTGGGGGTTGGGGTTCTTTCCTGTGGACCACCAGAGTCCATGCTTAAAATTCCTCTGACTGAATCATACCTGTCTGCTATCACTTTCTTTGTTTCACTTCAGAAGTAGTTTTTATTCCATATCGTAGGATGCAGTGACAGTTTAGAAAAGACTGTTGTATGTATAAACACAGATACTAGCAGAAGGGACATCCACCTGGGTAAGTTTTGTTTGCTACATGCTGATAACTAAGGCTCTAGGGCAGAGATTCACATGGGTAAGAGAGTAGAAAATGAAAGATGGTCCCTAAATTAGTTAGAAATTGTCCTGCTGAGATTGGGAAGGCTTCAAATGGAGCTTCTACAATAAACTAACCTGCCAAAAAGGCAAAGAATGTCAGTGAGGCAGTACTTAGGATCATGTGTTATATAGAAGCCAAAATCCCAGTGGAATTCTATGCTTTCAGCCTTTTCATGATGAAGAATTTATCCCAAGCAAATGACCAAAGAGGTGGATGAAGACATAAGTGCAAGTACATCCAGTGAGAGTATACCTTAACTAGAAATGGAAAAACTCCTGAAGACATATTTAGAAAATACATCCAGTAAACCATTTTATATACTTATGATGGGATATTACACTGCAAATAAACCTTATGTTGAAATTTGTTTAAGGAAAGTTTCCAGTGTCATAATCACATTTCAAAAGTGTGTATTGTCACAATCCTATTTCTTTTTTAAAAAAGCAAAATGAAAAGGGATAGAGGAGAAAAAGTTGAAAGTGATGAAAGAAAGGAAGGAGCTAAGATAGAAGGGAGAGAGGAATGAGAAAAACAGGAAATAGAGGACAGGATGACAGGAGGAAAGAAGGAAGGAGGGAGGAATGGAAGAAGAATAGAGGAAGGAGGAAAGTAGGTAGAAAGTAGAAATAGAAGTGAGACAAGAAGAAGAAAAGGAGGGAAGTAATGAGGGAAGGTGGGAGAGGGGAAAAGGCAGGAATTAAAGGAAGAGGAGTTGAAAAGACAGGGAGGAAGGAAGGGAGGAGTGTGGGATGAGAAAAGAAGGGAGGAAGAAGGAAAGAATGAATGAAGGATGGATAGAAGGAAAGAAGGAGGAAAGGAAGGGGGAGGGAGGGAGGGAATAATGGGTATGTCGCCTTCCATTGCAACAGAGAATTTGCAAATGTGACTAAATTAAGGATCCTGAGGTGAGGAGATGAGCCTGGATTGCCTGCATGGGCCCAGTGCATCCCAAGGGGAGGCAGGAGTGGGAGGGTCAGTGGAGAGGATGGGATGTCGGAAGTGGTGTCAGAGATAGATTAAACATGCTAAACTGCCAGCCAGCTCTGTAAATGGAGGAGGGGCCAGGAGACAGGTAATTGGGGCAAGCTCTGAAAACTGGAATGTAAGAAAATGAATTTTTCAGAACCTCTGTTACTACTTCTACAACCTTGACTTTAGCTGAGTGACCTTAATTCCAGCTTGTGACCTGCATAATGGTGACAAGAAATCAGTTTTGTTCTCTACACCACTAAGTTTGTGGCAGTATTTGTTACCAACCAAGGTTTGCCGACAGCCTAGGTTGACCTCAAAGTTCTGACCCTCCTGTTTCAGCCTCCTGAGGGCTGAAACAACAGAGTGTACCAGGACATCCAGCCTAAGTTTGTAGCAATTTGTTATAGCAGCAAGGAAACTAATTTACAGCCTCTACCTGGCTGTGAGATGACAAGTGATTTGTTCTTTATTGGCCTATACTGTGTCAATTTTCTGTAATTGCAGCTGGTTATCTTTTAAAGGAAGAACAGCACACAGACATATCAACTGACTGCTACTGTCTAAACCCCTGCCTGGTTTCAGGCATCCACTAGGGGTCTTAGACTGTAAGTCCCCTGGATAAGGGGAGAATTCTGCATTCACGACTTGGTCAGCACTCTCTGAGCCAGGCAAGGCTTCCGGCCTGACATTTACACACCCACTCATGTTACAACAGCTCATCTCCAATTACAGGGGAGGGCCTGGTAGGCTCAGAGACACTAGGTCATTTGTTCATGGCCATGCAACGAGGAGGTGACAGAAGTGACTTTGCTGAGTGGGAATTAGTGTGGGGTTTTGAATGTTTTACTCTGTATTAATAGACATTGCTATGACAAATGGAGTCTCTTAAGAGCCCTAATTCTTTACACCTCCCCATGTCACACCCTGCCTTGTTACTAAGTACCTCCTTCCTTGGACCAACAGTGGAAAATGACCTCTTGCATGTACTGTGAGGCCAGCCCTCTGCAGAGACAATGAATGCTCCGGGTATTGAAAGAGCAAGGATAAAACATAATAATCTGTGCCAGGGTCAATCACAAGAGAAGACCCAGGGTCTCCCCTCTCCTGCACTTTGAGGACGACCTGGGCCTCTGAACAGGAGAGGATCTACAGCCCTACAGTGGAAATCCACCACCTGCTGTGGTCCCAGCCCTTCACAGCCACAGGGGACCTGGTGAGCCAGCAGAGCCCTGCATCGTGTATAGTCATAGGGGGTGGATCACGGCTTGTCATCCGCAGGAATAAAAAATTAACTAAATCATGCCAGACAAACATGGACGTTACTGCTTTTCTACCAGCCACTTTGTTCTGGGAGGAATCTCCCTCCAGGAGATAATGACTGGCTGGGGTCTCACTTGCACATCTGAGCAGAGCTCCAGGGCTCCAAGGCTCCAAGTCGGCCTTTGCAGTGTGGGGCTCTCATTTGCCTCTCTCGGGCTGCAGGCTGTCAAACAAGCACTTCAGCTGCTCTTCACCGAGGTGGATTTTGTCCTCCAGCTCCTGCTGCTCGATGATGAGGCAGACTTCATCTTTACAAAGTGTTCCTCTCTGAGGTAGGTGGCCGGGATTCCAGAGAAGCAGGAATGCAGGTTTCTCCTGTTACAATGTCATGCTCCTCCCAGTGGCTCCACCTTGTTTGCTGCTATAAAAGACCCATGAAGGAGGAAGAGGGGCTTTTGGCTTTTGCCTTTGATTATTGGGGCTTTCCTTTGGGCTTTTGGTGTGGGAAGCTTTTGGAAGGGAAAAGAATTATTGAAGGGGAAAATTGCATAAGGGAAAAGAATTGTTGAAGGGAAAATACTAAAGGAAAAAGGGAAAAATTGCTGAAGGGAAAATGCTAAAGGGAAAATTGCTGAAGGGAAAATGCTCAAGAGGCTTTGATAGAAAGTCTGCACCGGGAACTTTAACATAGGCTTCAGAAAACAAAGCTGAGAAAGAACTTTATACTTAGGCCTTAGGAAAGCTAAAGCTAAAGAAAAACCAAGGAGAACATGGGGCAGTGCACAGTGCAAGTCTAAGGACCCAGACTTTAAAAGTTATGAACTTGCAGGTCATAGGTAGGGCTGTTTGCACATTTGTAGCACTGAGGCTTTAAGAGAGGTAAAGAGAGATGGGACAGTGCAAGCCTAGGGGCAAAAGACTTTAAGAGCAATTAAGGTAAAGATAAATTAAGAGCAAACATGAGACAGAGCGAGCCTAAGGAAAGAGGTTTTAAGCATGGTTTTAAAGAAGGCTTTAGAAGCAAGGTTTTAAAGAACTACAAGGAGTAAGGCCTTAAAAAATCAAGATAGAGAAGAGAAGCAATGAGAATTGAGCATCTCCAGCCAAGCATACAACACACCTGACCCCAAATTTCTTTCTGTCTATCCTGTATATTTTGTAAAATCTCCAATCACCCCCCAGTTAAGCCCAGTTAGGTTCAGTAATAACCAAGGAGCAAGAGAAGAAAACCTTGCTCCAGCAAGGTAGGGAGCGTGAGAAACAGTGCCCCCTTCAGGTCATGACTAAGGAAGGAATCTGGCCAATTCCTTGAAAGCATGGCAGCATTTGGGGGCTGGCCACACAGCTGTGTAGCAAATGGTCAATTGGTGGGGTATACATGCGATTGCTTTCCTGATTTCTTTTTCAGTCTGTTTATTGTTGGTATATAGTTTATGTCTATTTTGCATCCTGATTCTTGACCAGTAATGTTTATCAGAACTATGTGGTTTTTGGTGGAGTCTTTAGGTCCTTTAAGAATAGGATCATATCACCTGCAAGTAAGGATACTTTGACTTCTGCCTTTCTTACTTGTATTCCTTTTATTTCTTTTCTTGGCTATGGTTCTAACACTAGATTGAATAAGAGTGGAGAGAGTGGACACCCCTGTCTCATTCCTGATATGAGAGGAAATGGCTTCAGTTTTTCCCCATTTGTAATGTTTTTGGTTGCAATGTTTACATTCAACATACATACAGTCTTTACTACATTGATGGATGCTCCATCTAGTTATTGTTTCTAGAAGGCTTTTATCCTAAAGGAATGCTGAATTTTGCCAAAGGCTTTTTCTGCATCTATTGAGACAACCATGTGATTTTTGTCTCTTATTTGATCTATGTGCTGCCTTACATTCATTTGCATGTATGTTGACCATCCTTACATCCCTGAAATGATATCAATTTGATCATGATGTGTGCTCTTTTTAATGTGCTGTTTAATTCAGTTTGTATTTCATTAAGAAGTTTTGTATCTATGCTCATCAGCAAAATTGGTCTATCATTTTCTTTTGTTACAAGTCCTTTTCCAGATTTCATATGAGGGTAATACTGGCTTCACAGAATGAGTTTGGTAGTGTTCCTTACCTTTGTGATTTATGAATAGCTTGAGGAGCATTGGTGCTAGTTCTTTAAAGGTCTGGTATAATTCAGCAGTGAATCTATCTTGTCCTAGGCTTTTCTTTGCTAAAAGACTCTTTTTGACTGCTTCAACTGAATGTTTTATTTGACTTAAAAAGATTTTCATTTCCAGAACTTTAATTTTATTTTTTTCAGGATTTCTATACTTTTATTGAAGTCCCCTTTCATGTCTTGCATTGTCTTCCTTATTTCATATATCTGTTTATTTGTCTCTCCTTTTAGTTTATTTAGTTGCTTATTTATATCCTGTTTGAGTTCATATAGCTGTTTTGTATTCTCTTTGAATTTGTTCAACTGTTTATTTGAATTCTCTTTGGTTTCATTGAGGTTTTTATATGTGTCCTGTTCATCTCATTGATTATTCTTCTCATTATTCTCTTGTGCTCAAGATTTGAGATTTCATCTCCTCACTGTTGCCTTGCTTTTTTATACTTCCTGTGTTTCTACATTGAGTTTTGCTCATCTGAAGTAAAGTTGTTGGTTGAAGATTTTAATCACCTGAATTTTTTCTGTTGAATTATCCTCTATGTTCTGGCAGGACTGGATAGTGGCAGGGTTGATGTGCCATTTGTCACTACAGGCCTGGGGTATATCTCAGCAATAACAAATGCATGAATTGAATACCAAACCAGGTATTAATATGAAGTGAAAAACTATTGATGACATCACCTATACAACCAATCACACTGTATGTGAAAGAGATGAGCATCCTTATGTGGTACAGTAGTGGGTTAGAAAAAAATTTGCATAGGAGTTAAAGCTAGGTGGTAAAAAAATAAGGAGGGTGAAGGAAGAAATAAGGAAGAAGTAAGAAGTGGGGTTCAGTGTGTGGGCTAAAAGTAAACAAAATATTAATGTGCAAGAATATAATTACTCAGGGATTGTAAAGCTACAAAAACAGTTTAGAGTAATTTAACAAGGCAGTAGAATAAGCCACCAATCAAAAAACTGTAAATGAGAATTTAAAAAATTTTAAATTGGAAATTTTTTTTAAGTCAGTATTTCTTCCTTTTTGAGAAAAGTTTATGCCTCCTGGGCTCTATCAATACAGTTGATACTCTCCTCCAATCTCTGGTCCTAAGCTTTTTGTCTAAAATTCACCTCATGCGCTGACTCACATATTCCCTCTGGGCCCTTGATTGTGTGAATGAAGTCTGGATGTGGTGTTCCAAGGTCAGTTAAGGCTCTGGACCAAGGGTAGCTGCTGGAGTGAGGCAGGGAAGGTTCTGTGGAGTAGCAGCAATTCCCAGGGGTTGGACTGCCCTGTTGTGTGGTGAGGAGGTTCCACATATGTGAAGTTAGAGTCAGAGGTTGTTGGCAAGAACTCTGAGTACAGCTAATGGGTTAGGGAACACTCTGCCACTCTCAAAACCCATACCTTGACCTGTTCGGAAAATCCAGTGGCAGCTCTGTCTTGTCCACGCCAAGCTTTTCCCTTTTCTACTCAGTCCTCCAGTTTAATGTTTCATTTGTAGAGTGAGGGATGAATAGCTCTTGTGACCCAGCATGTATGGATGCAAACGAAGCCCACAAATGTGAAATGCATGAGCTCCTCTTGGCTCAGTCTGCTTTAGGATGAGCAGTGTTTCTGGCCTTCCCTTAGATCAAATGGGGATTATTTTCACAGGCTGTCACTGTCATACCAACCTGCTAATTGTTAAGTTCTCCAAAGAGGGTTCACGTGGAACTTACAAATTGCTCTGTGTTTTCTCGGTTGGCCTCTAGCTACATAAAGGCAAGACATTTTCTTTCCTTACAACATAAAAAATGTGTATTTCTAGATTTCTTTTAATTTTATTCACTTACTGGCAGTGCCTTGTATGGAACCCTGGGCCTTGCACATTCTAGGCAAGCAGTCTACCACTGAGCTACATTTCCAGCCCTTCTTTTATGATTATGTGTATGTGTGTGTGTGCATATTCACATGTTCATCTTTTTGTTTGTTTCCCTACCTATCTGGAGAGATTTGTGAAATAAACTTCAAATTCATGGCAAGAATATGGCCATATTTTAGATATTTGTCAGTTGAGGGAAAAGAACAAAACAGAAAATGGGTAAAGAACTTTCTAGATTCTTGCCTGACACTAGTCCTAACCTAAACAAACAGTTAGAGCAATGTAGATATCTACAGATTAGGTAGTACCCAGAACCTTGCACATGCTAAGCATATGTTTTACCACTGAACTAACCCCCTAGTCCCTGAGTAATTTTTCAGTGTCAACATTCTTTAGCAATTATGGTGATTAAGAATTTTACACCTGTATTTGAAAACCTTCCTCTGAAATCCACGCTAGCCAGAATACCCTGAAACTGGACACTCTGGAGAGTTTTGAAGTTCATTATTGATACATTTATGTTTTTTATGCAAATTATATTAAAATATTTCTTCTGTCTTTGTTGATGTGCCATTGACAAAGTATGGACATTGGTTTTCAAAGATTTTGATACAAGGGTCAGTGCCATGACAACACAACTCCCTTAGAGAGTGCTCTTCCAGGGCCTTAGTGAAGTCATTGGAATTGAACACATGATGACTTTGACTGACAAATCACTCTGTGATCCACTGCTGGATTTATGATCATCTAGCTATGGATATTTGAACTTTCTGTTCAAAGAGAACAGGTGACACATTGAAATCCACAACGTTAAGTCCCCTGGATTTTTGCTGGTATACAATGGACATATATATTTGACTTAAAATTAAACAGACTTGTACCCACTTAAAGTAATTTGACATTGGTTCTTAAACTTGTAAAGAGATTAGAACACATGTTTAATCACAAAGGGCTTACTTATGCTGCACCACATGAAAGCTGATCAGAAATGTCCTCAGATATGTGGTGCAGAATCTGTTCTGAATTAGAAATGCATATTTCAGTATCTCCCACTTGCTGACTACCCTCAACATACAGGTTTGCTTTTTTTGTTTTTGGATAGGACTTTGCTATGTAGCCCAGACTTGTCATGACTTCCTGTATTCATTCGATACTTTGGCCTCAGTCTCATAAATAGCTGGGAGTTGGAGTCACTACACCAATATTTGGTTCTATCTTGGAATTCCAGAGACTATGACCCAGGCCTCATACTGCTGGTTCCTTTATCCAAAGACCACTGTGATCACATGTCCTGGACCAGTTAGAAGAGGTTGGTCCAATTCAAGCTATCAGCACGCACATGCAGATGTCCAAATTCAGCTTCTGGATGCTTAATATTATTTGCTTGTTGCAATGATAATGCATACTTTTTTATTAGCATATATTAATTGTAAAAATGGTTTCGTTGTGATAATTCAGGCCAGGTGGCAGGTAATGTGGCTCCTTTCAGAGCACAAACCTCCCTCCAGGTGAGTGGCCAGCTGCACAAGGGATGCAGCTGTCATAGAGCAGAACAAGTGCTCCACTCACACAGTCACAAGTGGGCACCCTGCAGTCCAGTCTGCTGTTCTGTGTCTCCATGTGTCCTGCCCAGAAGATTTGCCAACACCAATTTCAACAATACTGTCAGGAGCAACCTCATTCACTCTTGCTCAAACACACTCCCATATATAGAAAAGAAAATATGCACAAGAATGCTTCTGAGAATAATCACACCTCTCAGTTTCACCCACAAAAGAGAAGATTCTACTGCCCATCATTGCTGTTTCAAAATTTAAAAATCAAACCAAAACAAATCCAAAATTTCAGAGAATTTAAAAAGTTTTAAGAGTAAGTTTCCTGGGTGTTCTACTTTCTCTCTCTGCATCTGTACTGCCAACCTTTACCTGCTACACACTGAAGCTGATTGAGAAATGAATGCCTGCCACGAGTTACAGCTTGCATGGACGTTCACAGTAAATGGAAGAAGAGGGACAGACATAACATGGGTGGTAATGCTCAAGAAATCAAAAGAAGCCACCAGGAGGTAAGATGAAAAGAGTGTTTCTGAGCCATGTCCATGTGACAGGAGTTTGGGAAGCTACTTTATTGGAAGACTGTCAGTTATTCACCCCGGTTCAGAGCTGCGACAGAACCCTTGCTGAACTCCTGCTTCTTAAGAGTCTTAGTGGTAATTGGGATTCCACATTTTCATACTAACACTAATTAATAACACACACCCTGGGACGGTGACATTCAATTCAGTGCATGATGAATGACCTCCATGGTAGCAACATTCTAGGTGGTATGACCATCATCTGCCTGACTATATTTCCAGAGAAGAATAGTGGGAACACAGGCTATGACTGTTCTTGAGCTCTCAACTAGAAAGTGGCTCACATACTACAGGGTATTGGCTCGAGCCAACATCAGAGCCTAAGGCATAGATTGCAGCCACCATTTTGTCCCAAAAGATGTGTTGTATGGGAACATGAAATAATGCCTATCCCTTCACTTATTGAAGATGGTTTTAATCCCTCTTGAACACATAGAAGAGACAGGGTGAGAAAACTCACACTTAACGTGAACAAGAACAAATGAAAGATACTCCCCACCTCCTAAAGCCCACGCAGGTGCAAGCTGTCATGTCCACTTCTTCCCATTACAGAACCTGGACTCATGTGAGAAAATGCCCCACATTTGACCTACCCCAGAGATCACATTATTGCTTTTTCCTTCTGTTATGACCTGAATGTGTGCCTTCAGAGCTCCTAGGTTGAATCTGAACCCCCAAGTGATGGCATTAGAAGGAGAGGTTTCGGACAGATGATTAAGTCATAAGGGTAGAGCCATATCAATGGGATTAGTGTTCTTATAAAAGAGCTCCTTGCCCCTTCCAGAAAGCAGCCTCATTAGACATCAAATCTGCCATGCTTTGAGCTTGGACTTCCAGCCTCCAGAATGGAGAGCAATATATCTCTCTTGTTTATAAGCCACTGCACATCTGGTATTTTGTTATAGCAGTCCTGATGGACAAAACCACTGCTTTCAGAACCTATAATGATATCAATTGAAAGATCATTACATGGTATCTACACTTTAAATGATACAAAGCAGAGTCTAGGCACATGGATAAAGCTATGGCTTCAGTGCCACTGTTGGAGATGTAACAGTATCAAAAACATCCTTTCCTGCTGAGTCTTTCTAAAGATAAAACCAAAAATAGCTTGATACTTCACAGCAATGAGATCCAAGAGAACTCTGTGCAATGAGGGAAATATCTGTTCTGTGTGCTCCAGTACAGCAGTCACAAACCACACCTGGTGCAGTCAAGGTGCTGAATTCCTTTCCTTTGGTTTTCATTAACTTAACAGCACAAGTGACAGTTGTCCTCTGTACTGCACAGATCAGCTCTAGAGTGGACTTCTCAATCTCAGTGCCAATTGACACATGAGGCCCAATAACTCCATTGTGTGGACTTCCTGTGCATTGTAGGTGGTCAACAGTTTCCCTGGCCCCATCCTCTAGATGCCAGCAGCATCTGTATGACCACAAATACTGTCTCTGGACACTTCCACAGGTCCCCTGGGCTCCCACACTGCATTGCATCTTCCAGATTGAGAACCACTGCTGTACAGAATGAGAAGAAAGTTCTCCTCATCTTCCATTCCTCAGTTCCTAAAAGTCTCTCATGGAGGGGGACTACTGTGTGAAAACAGTAAAGCAGTCAGTACTCTTGAATAATCATTCCACACTACCTGGCAACCCTCATCAGTATCTTAACTGTCAGCACAAAGCATTTCTGCCTGAAATTCTGACACATTCAAATGCAAATAGAAACTGAGAATATGATTGTAAGAAAATAGAGACTTGTCAGTCACCATCTTCAGGGCAACCTGACAGAAGGCAGAGTGACAGTGGGCTATAGTGGTTCTCAGTTGGTTATCAGGTACTTGTCTGATGCCACAAGCACAGAACTGAATGAAGAACAAACAGTGTGAAGCAAAGCCAGTTTATTAAAGTGATAGAAAGACATCACTGGCAGAGTAGCTCAAGCAGTAAAGAGTCTCCACCTAGCAAGCATGAAGTCCCAAGTTCAAATCCCAGAGCCACCAAAAAAAAAAGCCATATTAGACCATCAAGGAGGGGATGGCCAGCTCTGAGCTCTGGCTAAAGAGGCCTGCCCTCAGGGGTTTATCTGTCTTTTATGTGGATAGGGTCAGTCTGCTGGGAAAAATCTGGATGGTCTTTGCAGGAGGGGCTAGGGTGATTAGCAGGTTTCACTCATAAGGTCTTGTTATATAACAGGGTATGCTGTGCATGCACTTATGCTGATTCCCAGGTTTTTAATGATGTGCATGAGACGTAAGTAATATTCATAAGGTCTTAAGAAGGGAAAAATGGCTGAAAAGGTCAACTAAAGACATCAGATGCTATTTCTGCTCTATGGTCTGGTGAGAGCCAGTTCCCTATACCTCCCTTTCTAAAAGGATTTTTCTAACCACAAAGCAGATACTACTAACTGCAAAATGGGTGGTATGGGCAGTTAGGGGAAGAAGTTGGGTGGAGCTGTAGCTTAGCTGACCACTTGCAGTTTTATGTTAACCCTTTAGTCTCCGTCCAGTTTGCCCTGTTACCACTTCCCCCTGAGAGACAAGATCCCTAAATTCTTTTGGGGTTTTGAAGGACAAAAGTCTGGTTTCTATATCTGCCTCAAGGCTGAAAAGGGAGTCATAGGCCCTACCTAAGAGGGAACGAGTGTCTCTAATCTAGCTTAAGAAGACATAGTTGCTAGGCACTGAAAGACTTTTCCAGCTTGATCTGATTGTCCTAAAAACAGAAAGGGAGATTTCCCTGGAGCTTGGAGCATCATATGCAGGTGGATGGCCTGTAATTTAGAAGAGATAAAGTGAGTTCACAAGCTTAGTAGATATGGGCCAAAACAGAAACAGAGAAAAACTAAGGACAACAGGGTAACAAAAGGAAGTAGGCAAATGACCAATTTATTCCTGTTTGAGGACTGGAGGCTTGACAACTGACTCTGTTCCACACAGGCTTATTTTTTTTACTTTGTCAATAATCCTAATTTTTTTTAATTTTTTGAAGTTTTCTTTCATAACTCCTGAGGAGTTGATAACTTTTTCGTCCCATTAAGCACTGGAAAAAGTTCACCCTGACATGCAGTGAGGAGACCCAGATACCTTGGTTCTGGAAAGCCATCTCAGCTAATGAGTCTGTACTCTTTTGAGGGAGATCAAAGGCATTAATAGTTGCCCTCTAAGACTCATGGACCATGATGGTGAGGTTGAGTATTGTCCTTCCCACAAGGGGGATTCCAGTAAATCAGAAGAACCCTCTCCAAATGCTGTGACTGATGCCTGGGTTCCTATGAATAGAATTGTTGTGAGCATGCCCTCCCCAATCCATGTTGATCAAATCAGTGGCCAGGAGGTTTTTTTTGTCCTGAAGGGACAGCTTCAGGAAGGATCCTAGGTTAGGGATCCTTTAGAGGTAGGTATTCATTTCAGAAGGCTGGAGATAGGTGACATCAGGGACAGTAGCTAAAATGCCACAATGTCTAGACCAGCTCCTGGGAAGTATAAAATAGAGCTAATCTCCACAGGGGAAGCCGAACCCAGTTCCTCAAAGATTCACTTGTGTGTTTTATCCCTGTATCCAAGACTTAGTATAGGTGGTGGCGACAAACAGGTCCCCATATAGTGGGTTCTCAGGCAATCCAAGATTTTCCTAGTGGTCTCCTGCCTTAAAAGTAAACATCTATGCGAAAAGATGAAATGGATGGGTGAGGAACACTGTGAGTATGCAAGCGATTTGACAAACCAAGTTCAAAACACCATTTGTATCACATCGTTCTTAAGCTAAACCCTAGGAGGCCAGCTCCCGTTTGTGTAGGCAGAGATACTGAGTAGTTGTCCAGTACGCTGTCCCATCTCTATGTCATAGCAGTTGGAAAATGAGCTATTAATTACTGCAAAGGTCTCATTCATATCCCTCTTAGTGGCATTAAGAAAAGAGCCTCCCCAAAACAGGAATGTGTTTTTATAGAGAACTTATTTGTCCTCCCTGTTCCAGGGTTCCCATTCCAAATCCTGACTAGAGGAGTCAAAATGCAGAACAAGGCATTAAGAAAACCAAGAATGGGGCCCTTACTCTTCCCATAGTGAAGGAAACAGAGGGCAGTGGATGATGGACGTTGTAATAGGTCCCCAAGAAAAAGAACAAAAGAATTATTAGGAAGAACCTGTCAGCTCCAGTAACACCAGAGAGGAGATTCAGACTGTGCCTTGGCAGTATTCCACCCATCTGGGAGCATACATGTTCTCATGTACCAGTCAAAAATCACGACAAAATTTCCCAGAATTAGCACAAGCCAGATAGAGGATGAGTGTTGGTCATTACTTATCTGAATATTGTTTGTTTTTCTAGAAGAGGGACTTCAGCTCCTCCACTGGCTCACAGGAATAGGAGTCCTCAGGCACCTGAGATTCAAGGGAGTTTCCTCCGGGAACTTTTTCCCCTGGAATAATGAATCCAGCTATCTATTCCCTGTATCTTAATGGCAGTGGGAGTGGCCATGATCACTGAGTAGCATCTCTTCCATTTAGATTATAGTTGATCTGCAGGACATCCATCCCTCTAGGTGTGCATGAGCACTTGCTCCTCTACAGTAATTTGGAGTTTTTCCCCTTTTTGTGGGGAGGGGAAAACATTTTCCCCCATGTCGTTAATGGCCTGTAGGACCTGACCCAGGTGGTTATGTACCTTATCAGATCATTTACTGTAGAATTAATGAGTAAGTCATCAGAAAGAAAAAGTCTGCCATATAATATTACATAAGGGCTCAGGTGAATTTGGGGTCTTGGAGAATTTTTCATGCTTAGGAGAGATATAGGCTGAAGAGTTACCCAGAATTCAGAAGTTTGTTGGCAAAGTTGAGCCAACATCCTCTTTAAGGTCTGGTTATCTCTTTCAACCTTTCTGGAGACTTGAGGCCTCCAAGCTGAGTGTAAATAATTAATGCCCAAAGACCTGGCTGTCCCCTGGGTAACCTGCAAACCAACATCAGGGCAGTTTTCACTTTGAATGTTCTTAGCTAACCCCAATCTAGGAATAGTTTCTTTTCAAAAGGATTTTTACCACTTCCATAGACCTTTCTGTTCTAGAAGGTAAAGCCCGGAGTCACCCAGTAAATGTATCACTAAAGGTTAGCACGAGCTGGTGTCCTTGACCATATGAGTGAAGTGCACCTGCCAATCTTCCCCAGGATAGGTACCTCTCTTTGTAACAGTTCTACTAAAGGAGGCAATGTAGGTCCCTGGTTATTGTAAGCACATAGGGAACAACCCCTGTAGACTTGTTTGGTGACAGCACTTCATCATTGTCCTGTGAACAGTTTATTTACCTTACCTGGGTGGCACTGTGGCCCATGTGGAAGGAACTGTATACAGATGTAATTAGCTTCCGTTGGTCTGTTTTGGGTAGGTATAATTTGTATCCACTTCCCACCATGTCCACTCTTTATGTCCCCCTTTTTGGGAAGCATCCCTTTCCTCCTCGGGTTTTATTGGGGATCTGTTCTATTGGGGAAGGCACTAGAGCAAGCACAGTAGTGGGGCTCCTGAAAGCCATCTGGCAGGCTTCCTTACCTGCACTATTATTGCCGTTGATACCAAGCACAAGTCCTTTTCATGGCTTCTGCAGTGAATCACAGCTACTTCCTAGGGTAGTTGCCCTGCCTCCTGTAGCTGGAGGATCTCCTTACTATGTTTAATTGGAGGCTGGTGACCAGTCAGGAGACCTCCTTCTTTATGTATGTCTGTGTGTGCATGGAGTATCAAGGATGCATATTTTGAGTATAAACCTTAAGTCTTTTGCCTTTTCTCACAATCAGAGCTCTGCTTAGGCTATCAATTCAGCCTTCTGGAAAGCAGTACCTGCTGGTAAAGGGCGTGATTCAATGGCTTCCTCTTAGCTAACTACTGAATAGCATGCCTTTTGCATCCCATATAGTACCAAGCTAGTCCCATCTGTAACCACTGAGCATCAGGCTTCTCAAGAGGCTTGTCGGTTAGGTCTAGTCTACTAGCAATGGTTTGGGATATTATTTCCTCACAGAGGTGCTCATTTATTAGCTCGAAGAAAAATAAAGAGGCAGGATTCAAGGTATTACAGATTTGCATGGTCACCTCTGCATTTTTAAGAGGGTAGACAGATATTTAGTTAAGTGCTTTCCTGTCCTCCAAACATGGCCTTTCATTTCCATGATAGCCTTTACTCAATGGTGAGTGAGAGCAACCAAGGGATGTCCTGGACTAATTTCACTTGCCGCCCCCACCTGTATATGGTAACAGTCATCACCTATAAGCTTCCAGGTCATCCCCGAGGCAGTTCCATTTAGCTTTTCTGACAAATATGCTATGGGACAAGTTTCTGTTCCCCACTTTTGGATTAATACCCAACCACTATCCCTTTCCTTTTAGAAACGTATATGGTAAAAGGTTTAGTAAAATCAGGAATCCCCAGTGCTGGTGCCTCCATTAATGCTCATTTTAGAGCCTTGAAGGATTGTTCCATTTCCTTAGTCCATATTAGGGAGTTCACGCTCTGATCCCCTTGTGGCCTCATATAGGGGCTTTGTCCAAAATTTGTGATCCGGTTATGAGAGAAGATTGCCATGCCCCAAAATGAGCATAAATGGTGTTTTGTAAAAGGTTCATCCAGTTTGCAAATGGCTCCAACCCTTCCAGCTGATATATGTCTGGTTCTTGGAGTTAAAACATACCCCAAGTATTGTGCATCTTGTTGGGAAATCTGGGTCTTCTTCCTTCATACTTTATATCTCCTATATGCCAGAAAATTTAGGATCATAATGGCATTTGCATTTGAGATTTCACAAGTAGGACTGCAAATCAGGAGGTCACCTACATAAAGAAGAATTCTTCCTGAGGTAAACTAGAGATCTCTTAAATCCCTGGCTAAAACCCTAGCAAACAGGTGAGGACTGTCCCAGCATCCTTAGGGTGAGACTGTCCAGGTCAGTTGTTTATTTTTATTATCTAAATCTTCCCATTCAAATGCAAAAAGAAATGAAGAGTCTGAGTATATAAGAGAACAGAGAAGTTCCAGAACAATAGAGCAGTCACTATCCTCAGGTATTCGTGCCAACATGGTTAAGGATCAGCTACTAGGGGTGTACTGAAGCCATAGTCTCATTCATCAATCTGAGATTCTGCACCATCCCATATTTCCTGGTGGGCTTTAGAATAGGTAGGATAAGGATATTACAAGGAGACTGACAAGGCACCAGACATCCATGTTGAAAGAACCTCTTGTGGATGAGCTAAAGTCCCTCCCTGTCTTCTCTTTTGATTGTATACTATTTGGGTTGGGGAAATGATAATGATCTTTAAGTCTTATTTTAACAAAGACCAAAGTCCTAGTGCTACCTGGGATTCTGTCAAACCAAGGTGGAAGGTTGACTTGAAAATATATTTTATTTGGAATATGGGGAATTGGGATTTGGGGAACAGAGTCCCTGAGCATGAATCGCCCAGGTCTGGAACACATTGCCAAAGCCATGCCCGATGTAGTCATTATATATCATCCCAGGAAAAGGGTGAGGCATTCTGGAATTATAAGTAATCTATCTATGTAAAAACATTGGCTCCCCAATTTTGCATGGTATCTTGGGAGTGACTTATGAATTCTATGATTTCCTTTGACCCCCATTATTATTGTGGTCTGGGAGTAATGTTCCCCCACATAGGAGAGTAGACAAGAATATACAGTCCCCATATCTAAAAGGAATGAAATTTGCTCACCCAGGAAGTCCATGTTTATTTGAACTTTCTCCTAGGAGATGACGATTCTCTGTGGTGGCAGTAGAGGGTGTCTCAAACCTCCCCATTCCATTTCAGATGCTAAGCTGGCAACCAAGTTCTTGTCTGGCTGCTCTCCTCATTGGGAACAGGAACAGCCAAACTTCCAGTGACCTGAGTCCTCTTTAAATAAGATGCAATGAGGACCGGGAAGAGGTACATTCCCTTGCAAAATGCCCTAGCTTTTTGCACTTGCAGCAAGTGGACTCATCGGGTTTATCTCACTTTTTATCTTTGGGACCTCCTAGGGCCCTTCAGGGCTTCCCCAATCATGACTGCCATAATTTTGGCTTGCCGTTTTTTGTTATATTGTCCCTTTTTCCTCCTCCAGATCAAGATTACTATATACTAGAAAGGCTGCATACAACAGTTGAGTCTTAGTTGTTTGTGGACACAGCTGCAACTTTTGGAGCTCACGCCTAATAGCTAGGGTCAGCTGGGTAATAAAATGTACCAACAGTGCTCCACCCTCTCTGGAGGTGGGACGAATGTTAGTATATTTACTAAGAGTTTCTTCTAGTCTATCATAAAAGGACATAGGATTCTCATTTGGCCCCTCAGTAATGCCCTTAAACTTGCCATAGTTTACAGGTTTAGTCATACCTGCCTCCATTCCTGCTAACAGGGCTTTGCTCATCTTCTCCTTTCTTAGCACACCTTCATGGGTGTTTTAGATCCAGAGAGGTTTTCTGTGGGGAAAAGTATCTGCCCATGCCACTTGGTCAGCAGAATTGTTAGCAAACATACCTGCTTCTCCTCGGGCAGTTGTAAGAATCCTTTCTTTTTTTATACTGTAGTGCGGCAACTGGCTAGGATGAACTGAATATCTCTCCATGACAAGTCAAAAGTCAAGGTTAGAGTATGGAATAATGTAGTAAATCTGCCTGGGTCTTTGGAATAATGGGTCAGACTTTCCTTGCATTGTTGAATATCTGCCACAGAAAAGGGGACTTGGATGAGCATAAGGACTCCTTCTGAACCTACTGCTTCTCACAGGAACATAAAGGATGGGTTTGGGGAATAAGAGGTCCCACTGCAAGTTTGAGTGGGACTAAGCAAAGATCCACAAGGACTGACCTTTGGCCATAGGGTTTAAGACAGCCAGGAGGATTGAGGTAGGATGTGACAAGGAGAGGTACTTCCGCCCTAAGAGCCGTGGGCTACTCCTTGCACTCCAGGATCATCTTGAAAGTATACAGGTTCCTCATCAAGCTCCTTTTCCCCTTTATTGGGAGTTTCTCAACAGAGAGAGGAGTCAGGGTACAGAGCCATGAAAGCCTGGATTTACGTGATTTCCATCCACTTCCCTTGTCTCCTACAAAAAAGATCTAGCTGTAAAATTGTCTTGTGGTTTAAACAACCGTTTTTGGACCATTTCTCTTGATCCTCCAGCATATATTGGGGCCATGATACATTACAACAGTTGAGGTGTTCCTTTCTCAGGTTATCCAGATCAAAGCGGTCCCCATGCCTCAGGCGTGACCAAGCCCTGATTCAGCTGGAATGTAATTGGATCCCCTTTTAGGAAAAAAAGGCAAAAGTAAGTAGTTCCATTTTCTGCCTCTGGAGAAGGGTCAAATACTAAGGTTTCATCCAGCACCCCCATGGGGGTCCTTGGATTTGGGAAGTAGAAATGTGTCTCTGCTTTCTTTTTTCTTTGGTCAGAAATGGGTGTACACCTCTTGTCCAATGGAGTCCTCCAAAGGCCATGTCTCATGATGAGGTGGGGGATGACAAAGTGGATGGCTCATCTACGTGCATCTAAATAGTTTTGGTAGCAGAGATGGTTGAATTGGACCCTTGAGAGTAAGTATTTTTAAAGAGATATGATGGTCCCTGACTCAAGGGAAGAGGCTGATGTATTGGAGGAGTGAAGGAGGATCAGACCCATCCAGAAGTAAAGGTTCTAGATCCAAAAATAGGGACTTGTATACTGAGAAGGGTCACAGAAATGAGATGTAAAAAAAACTTCTCCATTCCCTAGGGAATATTAGAAGACAAGGGAGGCTGCAATGATGAAAGAGGACATAGAAGTGGTTACAAGTATTCAAATTAAAGCAGAATGAACAGGACCTCTAGGAAGGCACAAGGGGAATAAATGATGAGACAAATTAGAGTCCTTAGGATTCCCAGTCAAAACAAAAATAGTTGCAGAAAATATGTTTCATGGGGAAAATGAGGCACTCCTTACCTCCTGGCTGGCTCACCATCTAGATGTTAACTGGTGGACTATGGTGATCCTCAGATGGTTATTGGGTCCTTGTCTGATGTCTTGAGCCAAGAATTGAATGAGGAGACAGAGTGCCAAGCAAAGCTAAAGTTTATTAAAGTGATAGAAAGTGATATTACACCATCAAGGGTGGACCACAGGCTCTGAGCAGGGAGTAGCACAGGAAGCCCACCATCAGGAATTTATCTGTCTTCTATGTGGTAGGGTCAGGCTAGCAGGGAAAACCTGGGTGGTCTTTGCAGGAGCTAGGGTGATTAGCAGGTTTGACTGACAAGGTCTTGTTATACTGATTCCAGGGTTTTTAAATGGTATGCATGAGGTGTGGGTAATATGCATGAGGTCTGAAGTAGAAAAGTGGCTGAAAAAGTCAATTAAGTATATCGAATGGTATTTCTACACATACTCTACTGTCTGATGAGATTCTTCCTTGCTACCTACCACAAAACGGACAATATGGGCAGTTGGGGGCAGACTTTGGAGTTGTTTAGCTGACTACATGAAGTTTTACGTTAACTCTTTCATTTCCTTTCAGCCACCTCTGATCTGCCCTGTCTACTTGCCTGGCAGCACTCATCAGCATCTTGACAGTCAGCATAGACCATTTCTGCCTGAAATTCTGACACCATGGGATTAGTCATTTTTTTCTTCTGTTTAATAGGAGGTATGTACCTGATGAACTTTGTGTCGTTTAAAAAATGCAGATAAAAGGAGTATTTAAGTACTGCACTTTACACAAAAGACCAATTTTACCTAGAGATATCTTGCTTAGGAAAACCCTGACTGTGACCATAAATATTAAATGCATGGGACAAACACTCCTAGTCTGCAGACACTGTGGGTCACGCAGGTATAAATGCATTCAGCTCAGGTGAAGGGGATTGGGGGTGGCCGTTTTCTGTAGGCAAGGGCAGCCCCCCAGCGAGTTAAAAACCCAACTGATCCCTGCAGCCATCACTTTTCCTCTAGGTCATTTTCTTGAAATCCAGTGTCTCAAGCTGAAGCAAGGCACCAGTTGCAAATGCTGAAGACTTTGCCTATAGAAGACAGTTAGTAACAGGAGATGAAAGCCTGACACCTCATTAAGGGGAGTCTTGTCAGGCAGATTATCTGGGGCAACCTGAGGCAAAGAGGAGCAAGAGGTTTCCCTGGCAGAAGTCTGCAGGTGCCAGATCTTGGAAAGGAGCAGTGCTTTTTTGTCTGGCCTATGACCAGATCTGTCCTCATTCACATATTGGTGGTCTTGGGGCTGGGCACAGGGGCTGTGGGAGTGGGATAGGTGGGTCACACATGCATCCAGGGTCTCCTGAGACTGCATTGGGAAGGTCCAGGCAAGTATCATCTGGTTAGCATCTGCAGTTGTGCTGTCAGCTACCCTATACTACCCAGGTTCATTCTTGGGCTCTGAAGCCTTCTGTGGGGCTGGCTTTTTGTGGAGCAGAGCTGAGCTCAGCAGCCATGAATCATGTTCCTGAACATGTAGGGACAAAGGGCTGCCTGGGCTCGGTGTCCCAAGTCTGTGGGTGTGTTCACCTCATAGTACCTGTACTCTCAAGGTAGATTTCCCTCTAAGCTCTGGTCATCCTGGGGCAGCTCTGGGCTTCCCAAGTATGGGATGATTCAGATGATGTGGACAGGATCCGTGGGTTCTGATTTGGTGGATCTTGTGATGTTCCTGGACTGACTTACTAACACTGGGCATCTACTTGTCTAGAGAAAGAATGAATAAAAGTTACATGAATTCCTCCTTCCTGCATGCAAGTGGGCCTGTATCTTGAAAAACCCCTTAGGCCACTTTAAGAAGTTGAATCCATATGTTTTCCCATACCTGTACCCGTTGCCACCTAATCCAGTAGCAGTTCCTAATACTTGTCAGACAGCATAAGGCTATATGGTGGTATATTATATGAGAATCATGAAGTAGTAAAAACACACTGATCGAATACAGACATAAATGTACATTCCTTTAATTAAATAATTAAAAAAATTTATAAAAACGTATTTTTTGTGAAAGTTCTCAGATACAGCTTTGTTCTGAACTCTTTATATCAGTTGCAATATTTTATGTGACTTGTGGGAAACTGCCATATACACAGGAGTAGACCTTTCTAAATTGGGCTGCCAATCATTTCAGCAGTAAAACCTTTAGAAGCAGTCATGTATTATGACCAATGAGAGAAAGAATGACTACTTCATTGGAAGCTGCTGTGCCTTGCAGATATTCCCACTTCTGTATGTCATCACATGCTCAGACATGCAGAAACATGCTTGTAACACACACACACACACACACACACACACACACACTCAGAGGCAGGTTTGCATTTGGGATTATACATGCAATCACTAAAGGGAAAATGCTCAAGACATATTGCTAACAAGGACAGATTAAAAAACAGTGGTAAGGGTGGCATATTTTGGTTTAAAATTTGTATCTTCCTCTTGACATCATGTATCTATAGACATGAGGATAAATTTTAGAATTCAACCTACACCTGCCTATTGCCACAGTAGATGACTTGTGTTTTATCCTATATACCAAGTTTGCAAGGAATATTTAGTCATTTCATCAGAATTGGAACTAATGAATGATTTGTTTCTGTATGTAACATGTCAAAAATAAGCGAGCAATTAACAGAAGCACTCAATTTCAGACCACATATTCTGAGATTGTTCTTGTGACTAGTGTATCTGATGGATTTATGCTGGTGTCCTGTGCACAAATGGAAGAATACTTTGCCATGTAGCTCGAGCCTATTTTTGTTGGTAGTATTTGCTGTATTTAGGCTGCCATTCAGGGGACAAATGAAATGTTTAATGAATGCAGTTACTGACAATTGGCGATCTGGAATTAACAAGGCAGCATGAGTTACATATTGAGACACTTAAGAAACAAAGAAGTAGAAAAGAAAGTAACAGAGAAAGAAAGAAAGGAAGACAGAAAAGAAGGCAGGAAGGCAGGAAGGCGGGAAGGAAGGAAGGAAGGAAGGAAGGAAGGAAGGAAGGAAGGAAGGAAGGAAGGAAGGAAGGAAGGAAGGAAGGAAGGAAGGAAGGAAGGAAGGAGACTTAACAATTTGTCTTCAGTATTAACTCAAGATTCTGAGTTCCTGGACGGAGGATGTAAACATTGGGGTGCAGTACTTCTCTCAGTATAAAGTCAGCTTTTCTGTTATTTGGATGCTAACCTTGGACTTGGTTCTGATATGTGATTGTTGCTTTGCTTACTGATAATCAAGTTTCTTTATTCATAAGACATGCGACCACTTGAGTCATCTCCCCAACCCAAGTTTCTTTATTCATGAAAGTAGCAAACAGTTTCACCGTATTCGTATACCATGGTTGATTTAAGTTCTTCCTTTTATTTCCTATGATAAAAATGTTTGTATATAGTTAAATGTGGTAAAAGTCTATAAATATTTACAGAGTGTAAATTCCAAGCAAAGTGTCAGTCAATGGCTGTATGCATTTATGAATTCAATAAATACTGTCAAATTGTCTTTCAGATGGTTGCATCACTTTATGCTTTCCATCAGTGCAAGAGTACTTGTTTCCTAGTCCCCAGACTTGAGCAACACCAAATACCATTCAACTTTTCCATCTAATTTTTGCCAGTTTTCAAAGTAGAAAATTATATCCTTTTATCGTTTAGGTTTGTATTTCTTCTATTATCAGTGAGATTGCTAATTTATGTTTCTTTGTACCCTGATGGGCATTTCAGCTTTTGTCTATTGTGTTCATTGTTCATTTGGTTCTTCATCTTCCTCCTGCCAAAGCCTCCCAAGTGTTGGAATTATAAGCGGCCCACCACATTCAACTACATTACTCTTAAGATATGTAGATTTTACACATTATTTTCATATGTCACTGCATCATAAGAAATTTGGTTAGAGTCACAGCAAGTCAGCAAATTAATCCAGGACAAACTCTGCAAGGTCAGATCCTCTCATCAGGGACTGAACCATGTCTCTATAGCTTCTTTTCAGTTTAGTAACATTGAATTGCAATGTACAGGGGCCTGTACCTGTCATGTTAAGTTTATTGCTAGGCGTCTCAGAGTTTATTGCTTTTGTTAAATGATGTTGTTTCAATTTTAATTTCTGATTGAATATTGAAGATGCATGGAAAAGTTGTTGATTTTTAGCCCCACAGTAAGGGCCAATCAGGTCCCCATAGTTCTCCAACTTCCTAACAGGCCTGCATCCACGGAGCCCTCTGGCTTCTGATGCTGTAGTACTGATGAGCTTGCAGGGCCCCTAGACTCCTTCTCTTGCCTGGTCCTTCTCCACCTCCCTTCTCTGTACTCCCAGGGGAGCATGCTGATCTCAGTTCTGGGCTTTTTGCACCTACCTTCTCCTGGAAAAAGTTCCCTGAATTCAGGCCTCCACATGCCTTTTAAAGGCAACCATGTCCCCTTCTTTGAGCATGGTTTTGATGTCTGTCCCAGCCCAAGAGTGCTTTCTGATCAATTGAAGCTGTCTGGGCTTCTTTAGCAGCCCCTGTTCCCCATATGATGGCCCTGGGCAGAGGGAGTGCCATTCTCATTTACATGTTCTGTCTTCCTTCTGGGAACCAGGCACAGCATCACCACCCTATTCTAGGCTTCTGAGGCTGGCATATAGTAGGTCTTCAAGGAGTAGTGCTTTAATCTCATTTGTTCAGCCCCAGCACTGGTGACATTTGGGGCCAGATGATGGCTTAACATGGGTGCTGACTTGGGGCACTGTAGGACTAACAGCATGCCTGGTCTCTGCAACCCAATGGCAGGAGCACCCTCCGAGGAGGACAAGCTTAAGTGTCTCCTGTGCACCAGATCTGGGCCTGGTAAGCATTGTTCCTTTGAGACATGAGGGAGAGAATGAAGGAATCCCATTGGGAATGCCCCTTCCCTTTGCTCCACCTAAATGACTCAGAGAATGTTCAGTGAGATCTAAGAGAGAAGGTTTCAAAACCACTCACAAGATTTACTCAGTACCTGTCCCTATGTCCTTCTCCAAGCAAAACCAAATTAAGCTCACAATGCAGACCTCTGCCAACTCAACTTTCCTCCTCTGCCCCACACTGCTTCACCATACCTCCTTCTCACTCTGATACAGCTCTGAAGGTGATCTACACTGGCCCTACACACCACTGAAACCATATTTACCAAGATCTCAGTTGGGGCTCAAAGTGATTTGGCAGTTTGCCCAGTTTCCCCTAAGTAATAAGTGGCAGTGGCAGAATGTGAACTCAGCTCTGTCCAACACCCAGCTTGGGCCCTCAACAGGTAAGCAACCTGGTGAGCTTTTCACCCTGGCTTATACTTGCTTGGGACAGCCAGGAGGTCTCACGTGCACAGCTCTCACTTTTCACACAAAGGCAGTCTCATTTCTTGCCACCAGGTACTTGGAACAGCTGCCCCTTCTCACTTATAGACAGAAGGATTTTCTCAAAATGTAAATCCCCTTCATGCCTCTCTTCCCACCCCATGTCAATTCCATGAGAGGTCTCCTCTGCCTATTTCTTGTGCTTCACCCTCTGCTCTTCTACCTCACGATCATGCCCACATCCAGTCTGACATGAATGCTCCCCCACTGCCATAGTTCCAGTGTGTGCCCAGCTTCCCAGAGTACCCTGACCTCACACCTTCATGTGTTTGCCTCCCAGTGCCTAGAATGGAGCCTGGCACATCACAGATATCCCCAAATGCTCATTTTCTGAATGCACATGTGCATGTATAAGTGATCACAATGCTCTGGTTGGGATTTTTAAAATAGTGAACCCAGTCAATTTCAACAACTTGGTTGTATTTAACACTACTTCTTTCAAATTGCTTATGGGTTTTTGCAAAGATGCAGTTTATGATTCTGTTCTCTTCAAGGGTACATCCTTTTTTTAAAAGAATAATATAAGTGAAGAGCAATTGCATAGAAGATTGGACCAAGATAATTGTAGGTCATTGTTCGGTCTCACAGCTTCTGCCACCTTTGTGATACAAGTCACTGATTTTGAATCCTACCACCACACCTGTCATTTTTACAAGCCCTCCACTTTCTAGTGCCTCATGGGAAAGAAAAGGTCAAGAAGCATGGTGAGATCCTGTAGGCAAGTCCTGTAACCAACGGTAACCTGACTAGGCATTATATAATCTTTGCATATAACTCAAATTGTTGGCCAACTGAAATAATATCATAGTAACCCATGATGTCCATTACGTCATATGAATCTCTAAATCTGTAGTGTCTTTTAATCATGAACTTTCTTGGTTGGCTTTTTTGCCTGGGTGACCTATATTAGTGATCATGAGGTGCTGATGTGGCCCGCTGTTATTGCTTTGGGGTCTATCTGTGCTTTTTTTTCCAGTAGAGTTTTTGTGACATTGGGCATGCCAACATTTGGTACATATCTGTTTGTATTTGTTATCTCCTCTTGATGGATTGTTCCTTTTATCAATATAAATTGAAATTCTTTGTGTCTTATGATTAACATTGGTTTAAACTCTGATTTGTTATGTATGAGAACAACTACTAGGTTCTTTAGCTTATAATATCATTTTCCATTCTTTCACTCTAATCCAATCTTTGTCAGTTAAGTGAATTTTTTATACACAACAAATAGCAGGTTTTATCTTTTAGCCAATATGCCTGTCCATGTCTTTTGATAGGAGAATTGAGACAATTAATATTCTGTGTTATCATTGAATGGTATGTAGTATTTCCTGTCATTTTGTTGTTTTTAAGATGTTTATTTCTTTCCTAATTCTCATTTGCTTATATACAAGTGAAGTGGGATTTATTCTTTTTTATTTTTAGGAATCATTAAAAGTACTAGGGAGTTACACTGTGACAATTTCACAGATGTGTACTGTATACTTTGAACACTCCATTGTATTCCCCTAGGCCCCCCTCCTCCTCCCCATTTTTCAAAGCAACATTTGATGGGTTCCATTTTGGTATCTTCATAAATATTTATGTAATATATTTTGAACTTCTTCACCCCATAGTACCCTTTCTTAACCCCCTGTCCCCTCTCACTGGTCCATCTCCCATAACCCCTTTTATATTCATGTGTAGTGGGACTTATTCTTTTCATATTTTTCTGGTTGCATTTATCTTCATCTTCTGTGTAACAGATTCCCTTAAGAATTTTCAGTAGTGCCATTTTTTGTGATTATGAATTCCTTTATATTTATTTTATTGTGGAAAGTTTCTATTTTTCAATTATGAATGAAAGCTTTACCAGATATAGTAATCTAGGTGGATATTTATTTTCATTTAAGTCTTAGAATGATTGCTTTTAGAATTTGTGTTCAGAAATCTGTTGTTATTCTGATTGGTTTGCCTTTATATATGACTTGTCACTTCACTCTCACAGCTTTCAATATTTTCACTTTGGCTTGTAAATATAGTGTTTTAACTATATTTAGTTTATATATTTGTAAACTTCTTTTATGAACTTGTTTGTTGTTGCACTAAAAGCCTCCTGTGCCTATATAAGCCTCTCTTTAAAATGAGGAAATTTTACTACTATTATTTTATTTAATGTTACCTATGCCTTTGACTTGACCCCTTTTTCTTCTTCTGTACACATGATTAAAAGGTTTGATCTTTTTATCATGTCCCAGAGGTCTTGCATGTTTCATTCATACTTTCTTAATATGTTTTCTTTGTCTTTATCTGAGTGTTCTAATTTCTCTACCTTATCTGCAAACCCTGATATTCTACTTTCACCTTGTTCAATTCTATTAACAAGGATTTCTACTGGGTTTTTTGAGGTATTGAAGTTTTCATTTCCAGTATTGATATTTTTCATGATTTCTATATTTTTGTTGAATTCCTCTTTCGTATCCTGTATTTTCTTCCATATTTGCCATAGCAGTTTATTTGAATTCTCTTTGAGTTCATTCACCTGTTTGTTTGTATTCTCTTTGTACTTATAAATGTCCACTTCAATTTCATTGATCATTCTTATCATTGTTCTTTTGAGCTCACTGTTTGAGATTTCTTCTACTTCATGATCATTCAAGACCTTTATTGTGGAATTACTGACTTTTTGAGGAGATATAATGACTTGTTCTTTTCATATTACCTGTGTTTCTCCACTGTAATTTACATATCTATGGCCAAGTTTTGGTTGTAGGTTTCAACTTCCTGTGACCTTTCAGTGGGAGTATTGAAAATGTTTAGGCAATATTGAGTAGTGGCCTGGTTGTGGTGTATTCTCTCACCACTGAAATGGGGGTGTGGCTCAGTTTTGAAGCATTTGACTCCATACTCCACTGAAGGAGAAGATGATTATCTGTAGAGTCAATCACAGTCAATAGACACACCCAGTATGAGACTGATAGTAATCCATAAAGATCACCTCTATGTTCCAGTATCTTTAGAGCAATAAAGTAGCAAAAATAATTCTTTGTGAACTGGAAAGACATTAGTTAATAAGGGTAGTAACAGGAGGAAGATGGGTGAAATGCTAATGAATAGTACATGATGTATGGTGTAATAAAAATGGAAGGTTAAAGCAAATAGAGGAGGATAATGTGAAAGACGAAAGACATATATAGAAACAATCCAGCTAAAGGTATTGTGTAAAAGAGGAATAAAAGGGATCAGGCTATCTAACAACCTGCTAAAATGATGAGAATAAAGAACAATTTATAGATGATGATAGGGAGAGAAGAAAAATAAAAGAGAACTACGCTAATTGTGGACAGAGAGAAAATAGAAATGGGGGAGGGTAGTAGGAGAGGGAGGTAAAAACATAGTTAAAATAGAATATTAAAAGTTGGATGTAGTAGCTCACATACAATGACTGCACAAAAAAGGAAGGAGAAAAAGAATAACAAAAAAGGAAGCATGCAGGAAAGAACAAAAATTTTTCCCCAAAAATGTACCCAAGAAATCAAGATACAAAATGGTCAGTATTTTCTTCATTGCTTAGGAAGAAGGTGGCTACCTTTCCTTTCCTGAGAAGGGTTTTTGTTTTGTTTTCTTTCATTTCGTTTTTAAGTTTGAACTGATAAGACTAGTAAGGACTGTCTGCTTTGGAAATTTAACTCAATGGAAATGTGGCCACTCATGGTCCTGAACTAGGGCCCCAGTACTGAAAAATATACTTAAAATTCTGATTGAAAGTTCCCCTACTTGCTCCCAGACACCAGATTTACTCTCCGCTTCACCTGTGGCATGCTCCACATCTCACAGGCCCCCGCCCAATCACAGGCTGTTCTTCTCTGAACTGGCATTGTTCCCCCTGGGATCTGGGACTGCTGACTCTTCACATTATCATGGCAGATTTGGTCTGCTCCATGATTTCCCAGAAACACCTGTGGCTAGTGTCAGGGCTGTGCTGTTCTTCAGGACTCTGTCTTGTGTGAAGAGGTTGGTATTGCCCAATCAGGTGGATGGTCTCTGCAGCAGAGAAAGCATGCCTGTCCCAGGGATCTACTCTCACTAGGCATTCTCAAGGCCACCTCAGGGCTCCATGCTCAGTTTGTATCCACTAGTATCCAACACTCCATGCCCACTGGCATGATGGTGTAAGCATATATACTGTGCTGCTAGCCCTAATTTCATTAGCTCTTCTGGAAGAAGTTTGATATGGGAATAGCTATTCAATTTGGTTTGTCTCAGTGGTTTGGGACCTTTCCCTTACCTTCTTTTTATTTGCCCAGGATGGCCTCACACTTCTGGCTTCAAGGGCTTTCTCACCTCAGCCTCCTAAGTGCTGGGAATACAGGCAAACACCACCATGTCTAGGCTGGTGTGACATTTTATGACAAGTCTCTCCCTTTTTGAAGAAGTCACAGATCATGAAACATGGACACTAACACTATTCCCCCAAAACAAAATGTGAGCAGTGTGGGGTCCATCCTAAAGAAGAGAAATGTGGAGGGGTGGATAGATCAGGAAGCACCTCTTGGAGAAGAGGTCATTTGAGAGAGGCGTCCAGAATGCTCAAGACTTCAACAGGCAGAGATGAGCATGAAGCACTCCAGGAGAGAATGTTGTGAGCATGGCCTTGGCTGGTGCCAATGATACAAGTGGAGAAGAGACTATAGAGAGCTCTCCACACAGAGGATTACTGAGGGCAAATTTCATGAAGAAACCAAAAGCAACCTGAGGGATCTGATCATTATTCTGGACTCAAAAGAAAACAGCTTTAGAATTCTCCCTTATCATTGTCTATGACAAGCTTTTTTTTTGTTGGAACTGGAGGAACACATATTAGTCTCTCTCTCTCTCTCTCTTTCTCTCTCTCTCTCTCTTCCTCTCTCCCTCCCTTTTACCTTCTCTTTTAAAGAATAGTTTACACTACATTTTAGAGACTATTTAGATTCACTGCAAAATTAAGCAGAATGTACAGAAAGCTCCTGCTGGCCCCAGAGCACACAACTGCAGCAGAAGCAAAATCTCCCAACCATAGTTGCACTATGACACTGTAGGCCCATCACTATCATCTAAAATCTCTAGCTTATATTATGGTCCACTCAAGGTGTTGTGCATCTGGTGCATTTGGAGAAATGCGTAATGACATGCATCTGCCATAATAATTTCATATGGATTTCTTTCATTGACTTAAAAATCCTCTTTGCTCCAACTATTCACCCTTCCCTTGCCCCTACCCCTGGCAAACACTTATCCTTACAATGACTCTATAGTTAGAACTATTCTAGAATTTAAATCATTTGAAACATATATTATGTAGCCTTGTCAGTTGGCTGTTTTGACTGAGTAAATGCATTTAAGGCTCTTATGTGTCTTCATGGCTTGGTAGCTCACTTCTTTTACAACTTAAAAATATCCATTGTCTTGATGAACTACAGCTTAATTATCTATTCACTTCCTGGGATAAGGTAGTGATTAATTTTGTCAATTGTGAATAAAGCTTCCATAAACATGTGAGGGCAGATTTTTATGTGAATAGGAGATGTGAACTTGTTTGGATAAACACAAAAAGCAGACTGCTGGATGTTAAGTGTATGTCTCTTTTACTTAAAGAAGATCTAAATCTTTTCTTTTAGTGGATGGTGTGGGTAAGTAGAGTTTATCTATGAACATGGATTTAGGAAGGACAGAAGCAGATACTAAGCCTTGAAGTAGGCAATATAACAAAATTTTAAATAATTTTAAAATAAATACATTGTTCTTTGAAAAACTTAATGACTTTATTTATTTTTTTTCATTTTTCTTTTATTATTCATATGTGCATACAAGGCTTGGTTCATTTTTCCCCCCTGCCCCCACCCCCTCCCTTACCACCCACTCCACCCCCTCCCTCTCCCCCCCCGTCAATACCCAGCAGAAACTATTTTGCCCTTATTTCTAATTTTGTTGTAGAGAGAGTATAAGCAATAATAGGAAGGAACAAGGGTTTTTGCTGGTTGAGATAAGGATAACTATACAGGGCATTGACTCACATTGATTTCCTGTGCGTGGGTGTTACCTTCTAGGTTAATTCTTTTTGATCTAACCTTTTCTCTAGTACCTGTTCCCCTTGAAAAACTTAATGACTTTAATACCATATTTCAAAGTGTTTAACCACTGCAAAAATGAATACTGTTGACAACACAGAGAATTATCTAAGCCTACTTTCTAGTCCCGAGCTGCAGATATGTCCACCTGACCCATTAGTGGCTGCAGGTTGTCTATCAGCCTATTTTAACAGTATGTGTTCATTCACATTAAAAGCTGAATAATAGCCATCTGGCTTCCAGGAATCATGCTTTACAAAGCAGCTGCATTCTGATTGGTTGACAGAAGAGTGGACTCACATTGGAGCTGACAGGAGGGATTTGGTTTATTTTCAACCTGTTACTGCTCTCCATTAAATGTCAACTGAAAAGTTCCCTTGAAGTGGCGAATACATGCTCAGTTTTCCTATTTCAAAATGAAGTATCTCACCCTGTCCAAAGCCAGCTTTCTTTGCCTGAACAACACAGACTTTGGGGTGGTAAAAAGCTAGAGTGGGAAGTTGCAAAGCATAATGCCACTCTTGCCACAAGTATTCACTGGAGAATCACCTTTTAAATAAAATTATTAATCAGCCAGAGATTTAAAGTGGGTGAACTTGAGGGAGAACTGACAGGACTAGTTAGGAATTTCTCCAGGACATGGACCTGCACCAACAGCATCAGAATTCACCTGTTTTTTTTTTTTTCTTTTTAGAAATGGGGATTCCTGGGCTAGGGTGTAGTGCACTGGTAGATCACTCACCTATCATGACAGGCACTGAGCTGATCTCCAGTAACAACAAGAACAAGAAAAAGAAATATAAATGAAAACGCAGAGTTACAGTACAACTAAGTGAACAAGAAATGAGTGGCTGGAGTCCAAGAACTGTGTTTTAACAGTCCTCTGGGGATGGAAATACACAGTCCATCCTGAGTAATTTCTACTTTGCAATCAAGTTGGACCTGGTGAAGGGCAGATAGATTTCTGGGTTCAGAAGACTATGAGACTTCCACAAGACTATTAGCCAACAGATCATCTGTCAGAGCCAGCAGTGGGAACTTGCCTGTGTGAGTCGGCATCTGGCCTTGTGAGAAAGCCCCAAGGATCTGGGGCAAAAGTCTCAGACCAGACTGTGCCTGTGTGAGTTGGTTTCTGGCCTTGTGAGAAAGCCAGACATCCAGAAAAACAGTATTCAAGGTTCCCAGATGGCTTCTTGTCCCTCAGATGTAAATAAGAAAGTTATACTGACCGTGTGCTTCTCCTGCTTCTCTGTTCCCGTTTTAAAGGAGACATAACAAAGAGTTAATTTTAACTGTCTTCCTTGTACTAATGTAACCTGGACATGTAATACTTGACATGCTTTTTCTGACCAAATGCTCTCTGTGTAAAAGGAGTTTATAAAAGTAGTAATATGTTTCATTAAAGTGGCTATTGAGCAGGACTCAGTAGTCCCCTCATCTTTTATGGCTTCGTTCTGCCGATAAATGGCTTACAGTCATCAAGGGTGGAATGAGGAGTGTTGGAAACCATTGCTGCTATCAACCAGTTTGGGTCAGGAAAACTCTAGGTATTTCCTAGAATTAGGTGCTATAAGGAAATTAGGTGCTATAAGAATGAGCTGGCTTGGAACTGAACAGACAGTTCTCAAAAGCAGTGTAAATATGATTTTATATATATATATAGAGAGAGAGAGAGAATGAACTAAGTTGTATTAGTGAATCCATCTGAGGGGGCTATGGGAGCTGAGAGAGATAAATGTTAGAGAATGAAAATCATTGAAAGAACCCATGTATATGTGAATATATAATAAGCTCAGGAATATTAGGGTAACATGGTGATAGAGAATGAGTAACAGAAGGAGGGGGGTAATTTGATTAAAGCATGATATATATAGTACCAAAGTGAAACCCACTTGGACCATACAGCTAATCAAAAAAAATGAAAGGCAGAAAAATAAATATTTTCTGAGGATTGGTATCAATGGAGGGGGGTAGGCACAAGGAAAGGGAGAATGAGGGTGTACATGGTAGATGTATTCTGTATCCATATATGAAAATAGAAGAATGAATCCTGTTGAAAATGTTATAAAAAAGGGGAAAGAGGGGAGAGGGAGAATGATGGAGAGGGTAAATCCAACTAAGATGTATTTTAAACACATTATGTAAATATCACCATATATCCCCCCTGTGCAATAAAATCGTTAAAAATGGGTTGGATTGGGATTGAAGGTCAAAGAAAATTGCTCCTGGTTTTCAGAAGATTTGGAGATTGCTAAAATATACAGGAGACTTTAGCCTATGTTCTTGACTGCCTATATCAATGAAATTGGGGGTTTGATGGCAGTTGTTAAGAGGGTTCAGGAGAGAATGAACAGAAAGGGATGAACAATAGTTGACAAAGCTAATCCTGAAGGAAAATATATTGATTTATATGTGTGAATCTTCAAGAACACAATCCCAGCTCACAGGATTGGCCACCAGCAGTCAAGTCATTCCTTCATGTAGACAAGTCTATGGAATGCCCTGAATGTGCCACTTCTCTACCACATGACCCTGAGCTTGGTCATAGCCAGATTTCCATGGAGTACACTGTGATCTAAGCTAGACAATGAAATTCTCACCTGAGACACTGAGAATTAGGGAGATAAGTCATAGATACATTTGACCATGTGGGATGTCCATGATTTTCTTCTATTGCTCAGAATCATGGATAAGCAGTGAAATAGAAGAAAAGACTGTTTCAAGTTTTCATAGTCTATGAATTACTCCAGACTCTTCCAATAAACTCTGTTTTGTTTTATAGTTTACTTTTTGGCTTAGGCCAAGTTTCCTCAATTAAGTACAGCAGACATTTGGGTTGGATAATTCTTTGTGGTTGTGGTTGTCCTCACACCATGAGTTGTTTAGCAGTAATTCTGGCCCCCATCCATTACACAGCAGTATCACTGCACCCTTAAAGTTGTGACAGCAAAAATGTCTGTGGACATTGTTCCCTGTGGGGTCAAAATGATCCCAGTTGAGAACCGCTGATTTAGACTAACTCAAGCTGTTTTAAGATTCTTAAAATTGCTCATATGCTCTGGTATTTCTGGAGACATGATTCTTTGAGTCAAAACAGTCTAAAAATGAGATGAGTGCTAAGTACTCCATCTGTGAAACCCTAGCCATAATTAGATGACTTCAGTTCTGAGGGTGAAATTCATACCAATTCTTGTCAGGGGTCCAAAAGGTCTTCCTTCTTTAGGAGAATGGCGGCTTACTGCCCTGAAGTGGGCACACTCACAGTGGCAGTAGGGTCTGTAGTCCATAGCCAGTGGGTCTGGAGACAACTGTGTGGCCATGGACACAGCTACTTGCCATCCTTGTCATGTGGGGCTCCATGTCTGACCCACCTACAGACTTGGTTTGTGCAGTGACAAGCAAGCCCTCAAACATTTATGCTGCTTCAATTGAAGTCACCCTTTGTGACCTTGCCCACACACACATCCCTCTCAATCTTTGCTCTTCCAGGCCAAGGACTTCTTATTCTTCACCTGTAGTTCAGGCACTCAACTTCCAGAATGCCTTGCTGCTTCACATGTGAAAAATGCCAATGTAAGTAAAAGGTAAAACAAGGAAAAAATGAAAATCTAATTAAACAGATTGTTAGAAAATTTGTGTTGGTTCTTTTAGATTCTCATTGTCACACAAATTCATAAACTGTATCTACCAACATATCCTCATTTGTAGGTCACTGAATTTAAGTTCACCAGTCTCTGATTATAGGATTTGTATATTTATCACTCTGAAAGTTAATACATTTCTGCCTTCAATTGATGGCATTTGCAAAAAGTGTTATCATTTATACCTTGTATAGATACCCAGCTAGATCTCTAAACCAGATTTCTGTGAGTAAGCAAGGTAACAATGAAGTGTACAAGATAAAGGTACTTGGGCATCGGTGTTCACAATAGAGAAGGAGCAGAAACATCCTACTATGTGGGAATGATGGAATGCATGTAGAAATTATGTTAATAGTCCAAGTTGCAGTGGCCGTGGTTAGGGCACCAACAATGGATATATGTCTTGAGGTACCTACAGATTTATTTCATAACACCTGCATTAATTACCTTCCTCAATAGTAATGTCAAGGACTTTCCACATCCTAGCCAAACATTTTGTTTTTCAAACACCATTAAAGGATTTATTCTGAAGGGAACCCTATGGAGGAGATTTTCCAGTCAAAGCCAGAATTCCACTGCTGCTTACAGACTTGGAGTAGGTATAGGGGAGGGGTCTGGAGGGGCAGTTTAGTTGGACAGATTTTTCTGGGATCAACAAGTACTAAGGGAAGCTAGAGGAGGTGGATGCTCAGCCAGTTCTGACCCCCAGGCAAAGCGAGAGTTTGTCATTCCCTTGACTAGCCAAACATTTTAATTTATTTTTTTGATAGCAGTCACCCTATCAGCTGTGAAAGAATATGTCATTGTGGTTTTAATTTATAACTCTCTGATGATTAGGACTGATAAGCAATTTTTCACACACCTATTGGCTATTTGCTTCTCTTCTTTTGAGAAGATCTATTCAGGCCCTTTGCTTATGTTATTATTGAGTTATTTGGTTTCTTACTACTGAGTAGATTTCTTTATATAGTTTGAATATTAATCACTTACCATGTGTATGGTTTATGGATGCTTTCTCTCATTCCATAACCAGTCTCCTCACTTTGTTGGCTGTTTCCTTTGATGTTCACAATTTAGTTTGATATTATCCCATGTGTCTATTTTTGCTTTTGCTGCTTGTGCTTTCAGGTTCATATCCCAAAACCCCTTGTCCAGACCCATGCCGTGAAGCTGTGCCCTGTTTTCTCTAGTAGCTTCACACTTGCCAGTCTTATATTTATGTCTATAATTCACTTTGAGGTATTTTTATATGGTGTGATATGAGGGACTACTATTATTTTTTTTCATATGGACACCCACTTGTCACAACACATTACTGAGGAGACTTTCACTTCTCCACTGTATGTTCCTGGGTCCACTGTGAAAAACAACTGCCTGAGCCAGATGTCAGTCAAGTCTCTTATCCTAGTTACTTGGAAGGTAGAAATCAGGAAGATCATGGCTTAAGTCCAGATTGGCAAACCGTTCACAAGACCCCCTGTTAACGATATACATAAATATATAAATAATGATATATAAATAAACATATATAAATATATATTTGCACATTTTGCAAATGTCAGGGCTCTCACATTTTAGGCAAGATTTCTACCACTATATCTCCAACCCTTTATTCTATCATTGTATTTTGAGACAGTGTCTCACATAAGATGGCCAGGCTGAGTAGCTGTGATTATTGGTATGTAAACATGGTCGCACTATGAATTTCAAGATTGCTTTTGTATTTGGATGAAAACTGCCATTGGTATTTTGATAACAAAGGCATTGAGTCTTTAGATCACACTGGTATAATGACATTTTAAGCATTATTAATTCTTTCAATCTATGAACACGGACTACCCTCCTGCTTATTGGTGTCTTCTTTAATTTCTTTCATCAATGGTTTATAGTTTTCAGTGTACAGGATAGTCACTTCTTGGGTTGAATTCAATCCAAGGTAATTGATTTATTGGTAACTTTTTTGAGACAAAGTCTCCATATGTAGAGCAGGCTGGGATCAAACCCTGGATCTCTTGTCTAAGCCTCTTGAGTGCTGGGATTGTAGCTGTGTGTCACCAAGCACAGTGGAATCTACTTTAGTGAGGTTCTTTATATCATTTTATTTTTAGATAGTTTGTAGTTACTGTGCAGAAGTGTCATTGAGTTTTATAGTTGCGTATGTATCCTGCAATGTTTTTGAAATTCTTATGAGTTCTAACATTTTGGGGAGGTTTTCTTAGAATTTTCTGTATATAGGAGCCTATCATCTGTAAAGAGGGACAGTTTAACTTCTTCCTTTCTAATGTCCATGCTAGTCGTTTCTTCCTCTTGCCTAATTGCTTTCACAAGATCTTCCAGTGCTCTGTTGAATAGAAGTGTCAAGAAAGGTGTTCCTGGTCTTTTTCCTGATCTTAAGGGAAAAGCTTTCAACTTTTTAAAATTTATTATGATATGAGCTGTGGGTTGCCATACATGGATATTATTGTTTTGAGAAAAACTCTTTGTTTACCTAATTTGATGGGATTATTTATTAATGGAAATACATTGAATTTTCTCAAATGTCTTTGCTGCTTCTGTTGAGATGATTGTATGTTTTTTGTCATTTGTTATGGTTCGAGTATGAAATGTCCCATACAGGCTAATGCGGTGAATGCTGACTGAGTCCTTCTGTTCTACCCAGATGGAATTCATATTTAGAGGAGGAGTCACTCCTCCAGTAATTTCAAACCCTTCTGGGTGTTTGCAAGCAGTGGTAGTGGAAGACAGTAGGCAGCGGCAATCAGCCAGAGGCCTTTACTGCTAGGGTGTAGCATGGGGCCCGTGGCCTGCAGTGATTAATCTCATTTCATTTCAGGCAGGCATCTGTGGCGGGAAGGTGGGAAGGGTCTCTCTGCCCACAGAGTCCCTGTACCCTGTCAGTTTCATTTAAGCCCTGGCTATTGATACCCGTTTTGCTCCCTGCCCCAGGCTGCAGCTATATTTGTCGCTTGCCCTATTGCTGTTCTTTCTACCCCATCACTGATACTTCAGCCTCTGCTGAGCAGGACTGGTTGGCCACTGTCGACAAGATGCTGTTTCTGCTGTCTGCTCCCTCGACCATGGCAATCACTTGGTGTCCTTGCTGCTGCTCAGCTGCAGGGCAAAATCTCCCACCTCCCCTCCTGCTGTGTCTGTTGCCTGCACTGCCACATCTTCTCTTCCTCTTTTCTTCCTGTTACCAGCTCAGCTGCTCTACTAATGATGAGACTCAGTAGTATGGAAGGAAGACCACTACAAAGAGGTCTTTATTGGGCCTGCTGCTACAGCACCAGGAAACAGCACAGGATGATGTCTCCTGTCTGGTCAAGAAGTGAGTTGAGCAGTCTGCTTATATAGGCAGAAAGCGATAATGAGGTGTCAACCCTGATTATGACACACCCCAAATGAAAATGAACAGTTGTGTTTGCATCAATCAAAACACAGTCCCTGTCACTGATCACAGTTATATCATTGGGGCCATGACCAGAAGGAGTGCTCCTCCTGTGGCCTCGGTGGAACTTGCCGCTGTGGTGGCCAAAAACTCTTGCAAGCTCAAGTACCTTCTCAGTGTGAAGTCCTGCTTTGGATTCAGTGTGGTTGAGCTGGCATGAGGACAGGCTGAGTGCCTGGCGAGCAGCCAGGGTACCGGAGAAATGTCTAACAACTATTAATTAAGGACTCAACCCTTCCCAGACTCCTAAGATCTTAGCACATTAAGGGAAAGTAAACTTTCAAAAGGGTGCTTACAACAAAGGCTCATCTGCAATAGTGCTTTAAGAGTGTTTCACACCTGTTCTAAGAATGCTTAAGTTGTCTCTGTGTTCCCCAGGGAGTAGGGGTGCCTACCACCTCTTTTATACCCAGCTACTGAAACCCTCTGCAAGGTTTGTTAACTTGAAGATTACATTTTTGATTGACGTTGCAATAGACCCCTGCAAAAGTAAGGAAAATCATCACCTATAAACTCCACGGTAGCCAGCAGATGCTACCCTGAGACTGTGCACTTTTATTTGGTTAGCAATTTTCTTTAAAATCTTATCTATATACAATAGCTCTCTAGCATGTGTCATCCCCTAAATGCAGCACAATGGTCTTCTATGGGTCCCGTTGCCCATCAGAAGATATTTGTAAATGTCTGGACATGTTTGGTTTTCACAACTGCGGAGAGTGTTACTAACATTTAATGGGGAGAACAGGCAGATTCTACCAATCATCCTCAATGACAGCTTCCCCAAAAGGTCTCAACTGAAAGTGTCAACAGTGCCAAGTTCGAGAAACCCTGCTCAGCTGACCAATAGGTCTTTAGGATCACGAAGCTATAATATGGATATTTTCCTGTGTGTATATGTGAGCTTATAACAAACTCTCTTTCAGCTTGGAGTCAGTTGTGTTCAATGATGCATGCTTTCATTACACCTGTGCTTTCCCTGCTTTGATTTTCCCCATTATATGCAGGGATGTTTGCCTGCAGATTTCAGGAATTGAAAACATTCGGGAAAGGAATGGACTTGTAGAGTGAGGAGGATATAAACTTTAGACACACCGTGGGAAATCACATCAGTGTTTTATTTTAAATGAGTGGATGAATTCCACAGTATTGTGGGCATTTGAGGAACTGCTTTAAAAATGATTGGCAGCAGTCCATATGCAGACACCAAGTTCACCCCTTTCTTAAGACATGCTTGGCCAGATACCTGCGGTATAAATACCTTCTGCGGTTCATTGAACTCCTCTTACAGACTAGTATGGTGACAACAAAGAGCGAGATAGTGGATGTTAGCATCCCTAGTGGGAACACATAGGCGAGATATTTCTTTCTCAGGGCTTCTTTTGTAACTGGAAAGTTTCCTGGAAATTCAAGAGTGGTTTGGCCGTAAAATTCCATTGCCAAGTTCCAGGTGACAGCAATCATTGTACTACAACTGCTGAGTAGAAGTAAAAGGACAGAGTAGTTATCACATGATTTATGGAAATCTGGATGTGGGACATTTATCCAGTAGACAAAAGCAGCATCCATCATGAAAGTAAGGACTACTAACTTCATAAAATTAGCCAATAGTATCAGGTCTTTTCCATAGTAAAGTTCAGGAGGAATGATCCAGCTCTCGTTGACAGTGGTGTGTATTGGGCATTCAACCAGTGAACCTGTGATGTTATCCACTTGACAATAATATGCTTCCCAGAACCCAATAAACACAATATGGACAGAATGGCTGTGGAATTCCCACACACGCCAGCATGTGCTCTTTTCTATAATTATCCCAAGAACCAAGGCAATAATCGTGCAAAGAAAGGCAAGAATTTTGCAGTTCTTCAGTACATGAAACCTCAGCCTAGGAACAGAAAAGAAAGGGGACGGGGAGGGGAACAGAGAGCATGTGTCATGATTCATACAGTGCTAATTATTACATCTAGTCATTTTTGTCTGAAAGACATATGTAAGAATTCTATATACCTATCATTGTTCTAAAATTTTAGATGAGTATAAGATGACAAACTCATGACTCTGGCAAGAGTACCCATTTCTAAGACATGCTGGGGATGTAACTGAGAGGCAGAGAGCTTGCCTAGCATGTGCAAGGCCCTGAATTACATCTCCGGCATCGCAGGGATGCAAAAAATTTTGTGAGCTATTTTGGAGGATAATTTGGCTATATCTTTCAAAAGTTGCAATGTTTGTGCATCTTATCTACAACTCCCATTCTGGGAATTTATATTCGGATGAGAATTTGCAAACTCATCCATAAAGAGTTAGTTGTTTCAGCACCACTTGCAATAGAGAAAAATTAGAAATAACCTAATTGGGTATGAATAGAGGAATGCTCCATTGAATTATGGTATACTGAGATTGTCGTGGAGTATAAAATTGCTATTACCAGCAGTGATTGAATCTATATGAACAGCAGGAAAACACCAAAAAAAGCACAATGAATAATACATATGGCACACCCATTTGTCTCAAAAGAAAACATTTCCTGACCATGTTCCTTATACAAATAGAATTGAACATTTTTAAGTTAAGAAGACACACAAAAAGAGAGTCATTCTAGGGCTATCAATAAGATCTAGGAGAGACACTCATTGTTATATATCTTTTCTAAAGTTTATAAGTTTTTAATAAAACCTATACATACTTTATAATTAAAAACAGAGTGACCAGGACCTTAAAGATCTGTATGGGAAACATGACAAATCATGGCCATTCACATATTTTACCCATGACTTACTAAAATCTACACCATTAGATACTGCTGTTTTGATGTGCAACATAGAAGCATCCTGATGTATTTTACAGGAATTAAATATCTCCAATGAAGAAATCCTCACACTTGGGCCAAGTGAGGTGACTCAGGACAATAATCCCAGTTTCTCAGCAGGGAGATCCTGAGATTTGAGGCCAGCCCAGAAAAAAAGTAGAGACCCCCATCTCTCCAAATTAGCTTGGGTTGTTTCCTTAAATCTGCAATCCAAGCTATGGGTAAGGCATAGATAGAAGTATCATGGTTTGAGGCCAGTCCTGGAAAAAATGCAAGACCCTGTCTTAAAAATAACAAAAAGTGGAATGGAGCATTTGTTAAGTGGTGTATGCCTGCCTTGCAATGTAAGTGCCTCAGTTCAAACCATAGTACCATCAAAATAAAGAGGAGAAGGAGAAGAAGAAGAAAGGAAAGAAAAGAGAACTGAGACATTGCATTTAGACTGTGGACCAAATTATTTGGATCACCTGTTGATTTGAATCCTTTGGTGTGCTAGAAATAGTCAGATAATGATGCTCCAAGAGAACCCTCCAAATTTTAAAAGTTTCTCATAACATATTCTTTTTATTTACCTTTCTATCATGTGTATGAGTTCACACATTTCGATGATGGAAGGATCACAAATGTTCTTGAAGAAGTAGGAAGTGTTGTACTGGAAGGGGAACGTCTAGCCAACCCGGAAATGTCCCCAGAATGTGGTGAACCACCTACAGCAAAAGCAGTAATGTGAGGTAGAGATTGGGGCTTGAACAAAGTGTCACAAATCTCCTGTTTTTCATAAAATATCCATTACATGCTTACCCTACACTTTGCATAGGCCAAGCCCATTGTAAACACTTCAGTAAGATTGTCACATTCAGTTCTCTGGACAGTCCAATGATAGGCATACACTTGTGATCCCCATGTTATGCATAAGGAGGCAGAGCACAGCTTAAATTACATGCTCAAGTTCTGAGTTACACAGGTACAAAGGGCAATGAAGGTCTCAGGTGCCTGATGGCTAGATTCAGTGCCTCTGAGTCTCTTTATTCGGATGGGACTTACTCCATCAAAAACGTGTCAGCAAGCAGACTTATCACATGTCAATTACAATGGCCATCATTGCTCTATATAAAATGAAAATAAATGACACAAGTGTAATGGAAATTGTAAAATACTTGCCTCCTCGTTACCTTTATGTCAACTTGAATAAAGATGGTTTAAAGGACAATAGTTTCATGTAAAAGGAAAAATACAAATGTCAGTGAGGATGTGGAGAAATGGCAATGCTTGTACACTGCTGGTGGGAAAGTAAAGTGGGTGCAGCAGTGATTATTCAAATACTTAAACCCACAATTACCACATGGCCCAGCAGTTCCACTTGAGGCATGTACCTAAGAGCATTCAGGGTGCTCCGTACATCTACGTTCATGGCATTTTTCACAATACCCAAAAGGTAGAAACAATTCTGCATGTCCAGAGACTGATGAATGAATACACAAAAGCGGTCTATACATGCATGCAAGACGGAAAATTCTGACAAATGCTACAAATGGATGAGCCCGGAAGACATAATGCTAAGTGTAGTGAACCAGTCACAACAGAACAACTACTGTATGATTCCACATATATGAGCTACCTAGAGGAGTGAAAGTCACGCAGGCAGAGTAGCATGGTGGTCTCCAGGGACTGGGGAGAGGAGGGTCTGGGGGTGAGTGTGGACAGAGTTTCACTTGTGCATGATAAAAATGTTCTAGAGATGGATTTAAACAATTAAATGTACATCCTCCCAGTGGTCTATACTCTTCAGAAGGGTTACGATGGAAATTTTATGTTATGTCTGTATGTTGCCATAGTAAAACTTACCTGCAAAAAGGGCAGGTGCTTTACAAGAGCAAAGAAATGTTTCATTTATAAAAGGAAAGACACTAGGTGGCTTGGCAACATCATCACTTCAGTTTCTATGTCATAAGTTATTTTTTATTTTGCCCATGGACATTCAATCACGCAATTGTTTATGTGCATATTCCAGTGTGACTATGGAGATGATATTAGCCACAGCAGGAGTCACGATTCACATTCTAAGTGACGTGCAGATGGTTTCACCTAAAAATGCCAACTGTTTTAGTAGATCATGCTGAAATATAATGAGGACCCTTTATGTAAAATAAGTTTCAGCTGAGATGACATCTGGAGTGAGCTTTCTCTAGCTCCTGTTACTACTGCTTCTGCCAGTTTAAGATTACTGTATTCACTCCTATATAGTGAGCACACCAAATGCATTCAAGTTTTAGGTTTTCTTCCCTTTCCCTATTCTGGAGTGAGCTTTCTCTCGTTCTCTTGTTACTACTGACCCTAACTGGGGCTACTGGGGGACGACAGGCCATGCAGAAAGGATAAACGATAGACAAACATGCAGAAAGTTGGGGCCAGGTGTGCTGGGCACTTGGATGGGGACGCACAACAGCCTCGTTGCTTCTTTTTTCTAATAACTCTTCTTTTATGTGGCTTCTTTTCTCTATCTTTATTCTTTAAGGTCTTACTCCTTTACAATTCTGTAAAACCGTGCTTCTATTATATTCTTTAAAGTCTCTTTCCTTAGACTCGCTCTGTCCCATGTTTTCTCTTAACTTTTCTTTAGCATAATCTCTCTTAAAGTCTTCGCCCTCAGACTTGCACTGTCCCATCAGACTTGCCCTGTGTCATGTTCTTTCTTTAACTTTCTTAAAGTCTCGGTGCTCAGACTTGCAAACAAACAACAGCAGGCACACCTAAAAACTGCATTAGCATAACCCTTAAAGTCTTGTTCCTTAGACTTACACTGTCCCATGTCCTTTTTAATCTCTAGTATAACTCAGCAGCCCACCAGCAGCGTCATACTCACAAGCAGCCAATCAATCAATCCATCCCCCATCAAAAAACCCCACATCCTACTTCATTGAGTCTTTTTTAAAAATTATTCATTTGTTCACATGTCCTTCCATTGTTTGGTCATTTCTCTCCCCTGCCCCCCTCCCCTACCCTCTTCCCCTCTCCCCCCTCACTTCCAGGCAGGTCCTGTTCTGCCCTTATCACTAATTTGGTTGAAGAAAAAACATAAGCATAGTAAGGAAGACAAAGCGTTTTTGCTACTGAGTTAAGGATAGATATACAGAAATATTCCTAGCATTGCTTTCGTGTACACATGTGTTATGACCTATGTTGATTCATCTCTAACTGATCTTTACACTGGTTACTTATCCCCTTCTCATGATAACCTCTGTCGCTTTAAGGTTTTTGTTATTAGTGCCTCTGGAGCGGGGACATCAAACGCCTTCATGTTTTGGGTTTTCTACCTATTCCTATATCTCCCGTATGTGCTCTCCCCTTGTCATGTGATCCAAGTCCAACCACACTGCTGCATTTCCCCTAGATCTAAAGTCCGCATATGAGGGAGAACATATGATTTTTGGTCTTATGAGCCTGGCTGACTTCACTCAGAATGATGTTCTCCAGTTCCACCCATTTACCTGCAAATGATAAGATTTCATTCTCCTTCATGGCTGAGTAAAATTCCATTGTGTACAAGTACCACAGTTTCTTGATCCATTCATCAGTATTGGGGCATCTTGGTTGTTTCCATAACTTGGCTATTGTGAATAGCTCAGCGAGTCTTTTACAGCCAGTGGTTAACAAGGAGGTGGGGCAACAGTTCTCGGGGAGGGGCGTGACATTGTAACAAGAGAAACCTGTGTTCCTACTTCTCTGAACGTAAACGACTTAGGAAAGCAGCTGTGAGGCATCTTGCCTCTGGATCTCTTCTGCAGCTGGAGCCATGCCAAACTCAGCCTGTGGATCAAGTTCTCATAGGCTTCTCATAATCCACTCCCCACAGACATCTTTTGTGGAACCATCCAACAACATTAGACCATTTCATGAAGATCATGAAATGATTAAAGCTGGTGCCCTGGAAGGCTCAATGATCTCAGGGACCTCTTCTCAGAAACACAAATGGTGGTGATTGCCAGAAGTAACAGAAATAACTCAAACATGCGTAAGTTTCCATGACTATCAGGGCTGGTTGGGGAATTCTGTGTAATGGACACATACCAAGGCATATACATAGTTTGCATCAAATACTCACTGGAAGGGTACCTCTTTTCCCACGTCCTTCCTCTGTCTGTTCCCTGGATGGCACGAGGTGTGGAGCTTTTCTCCACATGCCCTTCTGCCATGATGTTCCTGCCTTGCCACAGGCCTAAAAACAATGGAGCCAGCCTGCCATGGACTGAAACCTTGAGCTAAAATAAATCTTTCTTCCCTTAGATGATTTTTGTTGGGTATTTTGTTATAGCAACAGGAAGCTGAGTAACACAATATCACAAAGATAATACTGGAAACTGGTCTAAAGCTATGAAAAAATGCTCAACTTCACTAATACAAGAAATACACATTAAAATGGATGCTGAGATAGCATTTCTGACATTCGCATTGAAGCACAATTCAGATGTCTTACAGTGTATTATTCTGACAAGCTTGTGAGGAGCAGACCATTTCATAGATTGCTTATTGGGGTAAAAAGCGGAATATTCTGATAATAACAGAATTAGAAATTTAAAAATATTACAAGTTTGGGGGCTCACCTGAAATGGTAGAAGGCTTGGCCCGAGAGCCTGAAGCCTTGTGTTCTATTCCCAGTGCAGGTAAAAAATATATGCATATGCATATAGATAGATAGATAGATAGATAGATATACATACACATAGACTCATGAACCGTTTCATCAGCAGTGATAGGAATCTATCCCAAGGATGAACTGGCAAAAGTACATAATGGTAAAAGCACAGTTATAATGTACACACTCATGCATGCATCACTGCTTCAACCAACTAGTGTACATTCATATGATGGAAGAATAAGCAGCTACAAAAACAGTGAGGAAAGGACTGGGGGCATGGCTAAAGTCGTAGAGCCATTGCCTAGCAAGTGTATGCCCTGAGTTCAAATCCTAGCACTGACAAAATAATTAAGAAATATGTGTAGTGGAAAGGAGAGATGAGGCAAAGTTTGATCAATGAAAGTAAGTTACTTTCAAGAATAAGAAGCCTGTTGTGAAATTGCACAGGAGGGTGACCACAGGTAACAAAACTATACTGTACATTTTAACATGATAAAAGAAAATGTTTTACCATAAGAAATGATTTTACAATAAGAAATGGTCAGTGTTAGAGGAGATAGAAATGATTACCTCATTTAAGCATTACATAATACAGTTCTATAATATATAATAGCATTACATGGTACCACATTAATATGCATATTGTTATGTATCAATTAAAAATTAATTGGTCTCTATACACGATGTAGAGTGTCCTGCAGGAATTGAATGTCACCTGACAAAAAGGGAAGGTGGCAAACAATGTACATAACATGAGAGCATTGTGAAAGTGACTGTATACATGCTAAACACATGTCTTTATATTTGCAAAAAAAATTGAAAATGAACCAAAAAATTGAAGAGTTACTGAAGTTGGGGGAGAATAGACATGGGATAAGAACAAAAGTTTATTCAGAGGTCTTCCAGGATAAGCTTGTTTTTAGAATTTTCACTGGAAATTAGGTAACTTTTTCACACATTCCTAAAGAAGCTTCTGTCAAAAAGGTAAAAGCAATCTCAAAACTAGAAAACAAGCTAAAACTTGCTTATCAAGGTGTTGATGTAGCCATACAAAGAAAATCATTATGCCAAATAAGTTTAGAATGCAGTATGTTGACTTCTTATATCTACTACTTCAAGAACTAGGAAGACATTAGTTAATAGGGTAGTAATGGAAGGAAAGTAAGAGTGAGAACTCTAATACATCATACAAGATGTATGGTACAATAAGGATGGAAGGGGACATGTCTAATGTAAATAGAGGGGGTTACTGAGGGAGAAGAAGGAGATAGAAAACATAAAGGTATAGTGAGAAAGAAAGGAGAAAGGACAGGGAGAATTCCCTGGAAGGACAGGGGAATAGAGAGAGAAGAAAAAAGAAACCTAGTTCAATTGTGAACAGAAGGAAGTAGAAATCGGGGAGGGCAATGGGAGAAAGGGGGAGAATACATGGTTAAAATTGAATACTAAAGAGGGTTGGTTACATAAGTGGATATATAGGTGAGTATACATCCATGAATATATATGTTTCTCACGTATAAAAACCACAAAAGTATGAAAGAAACACTAAGGAAAACAAGAATGCTAGAACATAAATACCCTGAACAAACAGAAACCCCCAAAACAAAGGTGAAAAGTCTATATTTTCATTGTTGCTGGAGATGTGTGTGGCTAACTTTCCTGTATAGAGCAGTTATATTTTTGGACAGGAATTTTAACTGTTTTTGATGAACTATAAGGGTTTATGTGTAGAAGTATCCTACTTTATTACATCGGTCGCTTAACTTTCTAGGAATCAAAATTGACTCATGTTAAGACAACTATGGTCTGTTTCTTGCCCATCATGAAATATGTTCAGGTAATATAAAGCAAGATTTATCTGAACACCCAGATTCCCAAGTATTTCCCTTTTCTTCTTTGTTTTAGGATGACTTTATCATTTTTTTGGTGGTATTGTTGTTTGAAGTTAGAGCTTGATACTTGCTAGAGGAGATCTACTGCTTGAGCCATACCTGAAGACATTTTGTGTCCTATTTGTTTGGAGGTAGGGTCTCACTTTAGGCTCAGGCAGGCCTGGACTGTGACCCTCCCTTTTTAGGCTTCATGCCATCGCTGCGATGACAGTCTTGTGCTACCATGCTGTTTTTCTGACTGAGATGGGGTATCACTAACTTTTTTAACCCAGGCTGGCCTGGAAGCATGATTACCCCTATCCCACCCTCTCCAGTACCAAGGTTTACATGTATGAGCCACAGGCTCTCTCACTTTTTTAACCAGAGAAAACGGTGGGACGTATGGAGATCCAAACATACAAGTGAACCAGCTAATGAGTTCATTACCGAGAGTAATGAAACATGAGCATCTTCCTACTCAATCCCCCACTTCATGGAGTCAATTCTAGTGGAAAAGGCTGTGATACTCAGAACACTGTTAACAGCAGTAAACAGGAAAATATGGAGGCCATTAGTATGTAGACTAATGTGCAATGCTCAAAGAATGTCCTAATTCCAGAGCAGATGGCATATTACTCAAGTGAAATGCTCAATAATGTTTAATAATAGGAGATCCACACTGTATATTGAGTTGGGAAAAGGATGCAAATGAATCCATGAACATTTATGTAGTCAATGTATGTTCCTGTAAGTATATGTGGGTAATTGTGTAGCCCTTAGTCTTGCTCTGAAATGATATGCTCCTGCCTGGTGTTATGACAGTGTTGATCACACAGCATTTGGCTATCCTAGGGGAAGATCCAAATTGAAAGTTCTACATATGGTTTCTATTGAATGTGTTGTTGCTTCCTTAACACCATAAAATTGGAAGGCAATGGGTCGAGACATCATAAGTCAAATCCTCTGAGTTAGTTGCTTTTCATAGCCTTAGCCAATATAACTGAGAGAACATCTTAAAGGAGGAATTATTTGCTTTGTTCCCAACTTCAGGGGTTTAGTCCATGGTCATTTGGTTCTCTTGATTCTGGGTCCTTGGAGAGGCAGCACATTATGGTGGTAGAAGAGTGCTGAAGAGCTACTCACCTCGTAATGGCCAGGAGAGGTAAAGAGAGGGATGGAGGAAGGTAGGGAAATAAGGGGAGAGAGAGAGAAAGAGAGAGAGAGAGAGAGAGAGGCACCCAGGACAAGATACACCCCCTTAGGAGGACCCACAACATAATGTTTCCATTACCTCCCCAAATAGTGCTACCAGGTGGGGACCAAGCATTTAATACATGAACCTTTTCAAGCAATACTTCGTATCTAAACCACGATTCTAAATATCATACCTAACATTATAAATCTAGGACCATTTGTCTATTACTGATAATGAAATATTCCAACTCACAGCCTTACAAAGGAAGGAAATTATAGCATGAGCTGCCAGTCACAAAAAAGCAAATACTTTGTAATTCCACTTATGATATCCCCAAAGGAGTCAAATTCACAGAGAAAGAAAGAATGGTGGTTGCCAGGGAGTGAGAGCAGGGAGGAATGGGAAATGGCATTGAATGTGGGCAGTATTCTGGGCATGTTGGCACATGCCTGTAAATCCCAGCTATGTGAGAGGCATACATAAAAGAGTCACGGTCCAAGACTGACCCAGGGAAAAATGAAGTACTGAAAATAATAACAGTAATAACAATAATGATAGGGATAGTGCTTAAGTGTGGGGTGGATATAAAAATGTCCTATGGATCAATTGTGGTGGCCGTTGCCCAACCATGTGAATATACCTAATGCCACTTAACTGTACACTTAGAATTGGTTAAAGGAGTCAATTTCATTTTGTATATTTTACTACAGTTTAAAGAAAACACAACAAAGAACGACAGAGTCTCTACTAACCAACAGTATGGTCTTCAAGGGAACCAGTGATGTGGCAGGACGACAGTCAGCTCACTGGCCAGCGCTGCTGATGTGGACACAGCTCCTCTCCAGTGTCCTTCACAGCCCCTCACCACCAGCTCTGTGGTCCAGGCAGTTATGGGCCCAACTGTCACTTCCTGTACTTCCTCCCTTCTATTCTGTCTGAAGGTTCCACTACCCACTGTTCCTTGCCTTACAAATTCTCAACTGGTAGCTCACGAATGTCATGGCAACACCATTTTAGGGTTGACCATGGCAATTTATTTAATTTCCTTCTTGTCATGTATCCTCTTTGTCAGCCTTTGTGGGGTATGGTGTGTTTCCTATGGACCACCAGAGTCCATGTTTAGGATCCCTCCGACTAATTCAGAACAGTCTGCTGTCACTTTCTTTGTTGTCCATCACCAGAAATGGTTTCTACTCCATATTTCAGGAGGTAATGACATTTTGGAAAAGGCAATGACCATGTATAAACCCAGATTTTAGCAGAGTGACATCCTCCTGCATTTTAACACTCTGACAACTAAGCCCCTAGGAAAGATGTGGTTTAATTTATGGGAAATGGCCTCTTTCTAGTAGGGCCTTGAATTATAGCTTGTTGGAACATGGTTCACATGGGTAAGAAAGTGGAACATGGACAATGATCCTTAATTTGGAACAAATTGGCCTGCTAAATTTGGGATACCTTGTGTGAGAAATAAAGTCGCCAAAAGGCAAAGGATGTTAGTTATGCAGCACTAGGACCAAGTATATAGAAACCAAAATTTCAGTGGAATTCTATGTATGCAGCATTTCCATGATAAGGAATTTATTCCAAGCAAATGACCAGACTCATGTACGAAGATTTAAGTGCAATGTATACCCAGTGAGATTATATATCTCATACAAAAATGGGGAAAAACGTTTAGAAAATACATTTAGAAAAGCATTGCATATCCTTATAATAGGATATTACAACTCAAATCTATATTATGTTGAAGTATAATTAAGGAAAGCTCCAAACACCAAAAGCGGAATTCAAAAATGTGTCATTGGCATAATCGTATTTCTATTTTTAAAAAAGCAAACTGAAAAGGAAGAGATGGAGGGAGGAAGGAAGAGAGGGAGGGAGAGAGGAAGTCATGACATGAGGAGGGAAGGACAGGATAAAGAGAGTAAGATAGAAGATGGGAAGGTGAGAAGAATGGAGGAAGGAGGAAAGAGGTAAGAATAAGGAAAATGGGTATAATGATGGAAGGAGGGAAATGATGAGGGAAGGAAAGATGGAGGCAAAGAAAGAGGAAGGAAGAAAAGGAGAACAGGAGCAAGCAACAAAGGGAAGAATAGGGCAGGAACATAGGAAGGAAGGAAGGAAGGAAGGAGAAAAGAAGGAAAGGAGAAATAGAAGGAAGGAAGGAAGAGATAGGGAGGGAATAATGGATAAATTGCCTTTCATTGCAATAGAGACTTTGCAGGTGTGACTAAGTTTAGAATACTGAGATGGGGAGATGACTTTGATTATTTGTTAGGGCCCAATACACCACGTGGGGTCTTGTAATGGGGAGGCAGTAGTTGGGAGGGTCAGTGGAGGAGATATGATGGTATAAGCAAGGGCAAAGAGAGACTGAAAATGCTAAACTGCCAGCTCTGTAGGTGGAGGAAGTGGCAAGAGACAACTAGTGGGATAGCCTATAGAAGCTGGAATAGACAGGAATTAAATTTTTCAGAGCCTCTACTAATACTTTCACAACTTTCACTTTAGTTCAGTGACATTGATTCCATACACTGATATTCACAGTGGTAACAATAAATCAATATTGTTTATACCACTACCTTTGTAGCCATATTTTTTTTGAAACAAGGTCTTACTATGTATTGTAAGTTGACCTCAAAATCATGATTCTACTATCTCAGCCTCCTTTGTACTGGGATGAGTGCATCAGGACATCTGGCCTACATTTGCAAAAATTAGTTAAAGCAAAAATAGGAAACTGAAGGGCTGGGATGTAGCTTGGTGGTACAGTGCTTGCCTGGGTTCAATCCCAGCACCAAGAAAGAAAAGACAAAAAAAATAGGAAACTGATATAGTGCTTCTATCTGATGACAAGCGATTTTCTTTGTTCTTTATTGTCCCATAATATATTTATCTAATTTTCTTTGTTGACAGCTAGTTGTCTATTAAAATAGAAAAAATGACACAGGGACATGAATTGACCTACACTATCTAAACCACTGCCTAGCTTCAGGCATCCACTGGGGGTTTTGGAAGGTATCTCTCATGGATAAGTGGGGACGATGCACTCACAGCTTGGACAGCACTCTCTGAGCCAGGCAAGGCTTCCAGCCTAACATTAACACACTGGCTCACATCACAACAGTTCACCTCCAATTACAAGGGAGGATATGATTAGTCCAAAGATGCTAGTTCATTTGTTCATGGCCATGCAACTAGGAGATGACAGAGGTGGCTTTGTTGTGGGCAAGTTTACTCTGTGGTTTTGAATGTTTTAGTGCCACTCTGTATTAGCAGACATTGCTATGGCAGATGGAGCCCACTAACAGCCCCAATTCTTTCACTCTCCCAGTATTACACTTTGCCATATGTCTAAACAGCTCCTTCTGTTGGGCAGTTGGAACCTGGTCCACTACCTTTGAATTTGTCTATTTGTCATACAATGGTCGATGAAAAGTCAGCAAGTGTGATATTATGAAACCCATAACGTGAATGCCAGGATTTCATTTACAGCCGTCCTTACCTTTTCTGACATTATCCGTGTTAGCAGCAAGGGATGACCAGGAGGGAAAGAGAAGGATGCTGAGGGGCAGAGCAATGACTTTGCAAGGTAGAAATAGCTGTATATAAGAACAATAATCACTTTTGCAAGGATAGTCATACTATTGGCATTGGCTGGTTGCCTAAAATGCCGTTTATTGCCTGCACTGTTAACGTTTTGCCGTCTGGATTTGGCTGTATGGAGGGCATGAAGATCTGCACAAGTGCCTGTGACTCAGGAAGCATGGATTTCACTGCTTTAAGACATCTGTGTGTGTGTGCGTGTCAGCATACACATGTGCACATTTGTCATGTGTACATGTGTGCTTTGTGTCACTGTGGATAGAAGGAAATCTTCCCACCAGCTGGAACTTCTTTATGGGATTAAGGGCAAATGAGGATTAAGATGATCCCTGATAGAACAAAGGCTATATTACCAAACATCAAGTCATCTGAGGGACTTGCTCTCCATTACCCATGCATTTCATTAAATGAACATGTTTTGAAGAACTACACCGGATCCACAATTATTAGATAAAATAAGTAAGCTAAACCCAAACCATCAATGCTAAACATATTTCATGTGCTTATTTGCCATGCATACATCCTCTTTGGTGAAATGTCTATGCAAGTCTTCTGCCCACTTTTTAATACTGTTAGGTTATGAGTGTTCTTTATACACTTGGGATACAAATCCTTTATTAGAGACAAGATTTGCAAGTTTTTTCTACCAGTGTGTGACTTGACAATTGGAAATTGACGTTATGACAGTCCTGTTTTAATGAGTAAGAGTCTCTTTAGAATCTTGCTATTTCAATCAGTAAAAAGGGCACAGAACTTTTAAACTCTATGGCAGAAAAAAATCAAGTTTAGGTATGAGATAGTCCCTAGAACCTCCAAAAAACCAGAGGAAGGGATCTTATAATACATGGAATGTAGCCCTCATGGGATGGTAACAGACTTGGAGGCCAAAAGAGATAAGTAGCAATTATCATCAATGATCACACATAGACATGTGTCTGAATAGGAGCACAAAAGGCAAGATTTGCACTAGAAAATCACTATCTTATAACTACAGCCATCTTTCGGCCACTGAAAGCATCCACAGCACATTGCAGAGGGAGTTTTCCCAGTCAGGGTGAATTGTCTAGAACCAATGGTTAGCTGGGGATGTAACTCAGTGTTAGAGCATTTGCTTACCATGCATAAGCCTCTGGATTCCACTCCTAGCACCAAAAATGCAACCAATGCTTAGAAAAAAGTCGCATGCTGCCTTTGGACAACTGTCACTGCCACCAGCCTTGCATAAGAAGCTCTCCACTAAACCAGTCTTCCACACACCACCAGGGTTCCCTAAGGTCTGACGCCTAGACATCATGTGGGCATCACCGCCCATGGTGAGAGAACTGAAGATGGAAATCGTCTGTGGTGCAAAATCCAAAATTAAGATTCAATCAATGTGAGCATGAAGGTCTAGTTAGGACTCTGTTCCCTTAGGGAGCTGGCAGAGCTCAGCAAACAGGTGACAGTATGCTCCACAGACAAGAGATCTTGTCTTAGTGCAGCTCTCCAACAGAGAGTTCTAGGCTTGAAGGCCTGGCATGAAGACAAGTAGTTCAAAGCCAGCCTGGGCAAGTAGTTCACAAGACCCGCGCGTGAAAAAAGCCCAGAACACAAAAAGGGCTGGTGGAATGGCTCAAGGTGTAGGTCCTGAATTAAAACCTCAGTACCACAAAAAAACGAAAAGAGGGACCACATGGAACTTATATATTGCTCTGTCTTTTCTAGGTAATGTTCTAGCTGCATAGGATGGTAAGACATATTCTTTCCTTATGATTTAAAACTGTATGTTTATGTGATTATGTATGATTTGTTTATATATCTTATGCAAATTTTATTAAAATAATTCCCCTGTCTTTGTTGAAGTGCCATTAGCAAAGTACAGACATGGGCTTTCAAAGATTTTGAGACAACAGTCTGTCCTGTGACAACACAGTTCCCTTAGAGAGGACTCTGTCCTGCATTCCGTCTATGGGTGGACCATTTTGAGATCTTGGTGGGGTCTTTTTAGTTGAACACGTGATGATTTTGGCTGACAAGACCCTTCCTACCCTTGTGGGGTTTATGATCATCTGGTTATGTATATTTGAACATGATGTTCAAAGAGGACAGTTAACTCGTTGAAAGTCACACAATTAAATATCCTGGGTTTTAGTTGGGTTGGAGGTACATACCCATTGCATGTAAAATTGAACAGAATGGTACCCACGTAAAGTAATTTGGCATTGACTATCAATCTTGTAGAAAGGTTAGAACACAGAATTTATCACGAAGGTCTTACTCATGCTGCCCCATATTCTTTGTCTTCCATGAAAGTCAAGCAGAAATTCAGGGTCTCTTCTGGGGTAGAAACATATAGACCCAATGCCTGCCACTTTCCCCCTGCTAACAATATGCAGTTCTGTTTTGCAGATGGGGCCTCACTATGTTGCTCAGGCTTGTTGTGAACTCCAGGGCTCAAGCGATCCTCCTCCCTGAGCCTCCCAAATAGCAGGGAGTTGGAGTAACTGCACCAGGCTCCACTGTGTGGTTCTATTTGGAAATTCCAGAAATTCCCACCCAGGATTCAGGCTGCTGGGTCTCTTCCACAAGGACTACCATTATCACAAATCCTGGACCAGGCAGAGGAAGTTGGTCCAATTCAAACAGTCAACACACAGAAATGTCCTGTTGTTTAATAATATATGCTTTTACTTGCAAACGTTTTATTAGTATATATTAATTGTACAAAGGGGTTTTGTTGTGATATTTCCATACATGCATACAATGTGCTTTGAACTAATTCTCTTCCTATAATGCAAACTTTAACAAGTCCCATCATTAAACTTCCTTTTGTAGGGGAACCTGCAACAGACAAGCATTCGTAACAGAACTACCATCAGCCCTCCAGGTCAGACATTCTCAAACAGGTCAGTGTACACTTGTGGACCCTGACTGTTCCTCAGGGCCCCTGGAGGACTTTGAGTGAGAATGCCTGGGTTTGGGGCAGCACTGAGCACCTACACCCCCAGGTCTCACATCAAAGTTTCCTCATGTGCTCTTGTATACTGCATGCCTCCTTCCACTTGCCTCCGACTTCCCAACACCTCAAGACAGCTTAACAAAGACTTTTTGAAACTATTTTGCCCTTATCTCTAATTTTGTTGTAGAGAGAGTATAAGCAATAATAGGAAGGAACAAGAGGTTTTGCTGGTTGAGATAAGGATAGCTATACAGGGCATTGACTCACATTGATTTCCTGTGCGTGGGTGTTACCTTCTAGGTTAATTCTTTTTAATCTAACCTTTTCTCTAGTTCCTGGTCCCCTTTTCCTATTGGCCTCAGTTGCTTTAAGGTATCTGCTTTAGTTTCTCTGCGTTAAGGGCAACAAATGCTAGCTAGTTTTTTAGGTGTCTTACCTATCCTCACCCCTCCCTTGTGTGCTCTCGCTTTTATCATGTGCTCATAGTCCAATCCCCTTGTTGTGTTTGCCCTTGATCTAATGTCCACATATGAGGGAGAACATACAATTTTTGGCCTTTTGAGCCAGGCTAACCTCACTCAGAATGATGTTCTCCAATTCCATCCATTTACCAGCGAATGATAACATTTCGTTCTTCTTCATGGCTGCATAAAATTCCATTGTGTATAGATACCACATTTTCTTAATCCATTCGTCAGTGCTGGGGCATCTTGGCTGTTTCCATAACTTGGCTATTGTGAATAGTGCCGCAATAAACATGGATGTGCAGGTGCCTCTGGAGTAACAGTCTTTTGGGTATATCCCCAAGACTGGTATTGCTGGATCAAATGGTAGATCGATGTCCAGCTTTTTAAGTAGCGTCCAAATTTTTTTCCAGAGTGGTTGTACTAGTCTACATTCCCACCAACAGTGTAAGAGGGTTCCTTTTTCCCCGCATCCTCGCCAACACCTGTTGTTGGTGGTGTTGCTGATGATGGCTATTGAGGGGGGGAGCGGGAGGGGGTGGAGTGGGTGGTAAGGGAGGAGGTGGGGGCAGGGGGGAGAAATAAACCAAGCCTTGTATGCACATATGAATAATAAAAGAAAAAAAAAAAAGAAATGAATCAACTTGGGTTGTAACACACTTGTGCATGGAAGCAATGCTAGGAATCTGTCTGTATAGCTGTTCTTATCTTAACTAGCAAAAATGCTTTGTCTTTCTTATTACGCTTATGTCTTCTCTTCAACAAAATTAGACATAAGGGCAGAACAGGTTCTGACTGGAAGTGAGGGGAGGAGGTAGGGAGGGCGGGGACGGGGGACAGGAGGGAGAAATGACCAAAACAATGTATGCATATGTGAATAAATGAATTAAAAAAAAAAATCAAAGACTTTTTGACCGTTGTGATCATCATCCCACACTAAACAGGAGCTCACTGCTTGTGTGTTACTCTCAGTGATTCACACAGCACAGATTTTCTTTCTTTCTTTCTTTTTTTTTTTTTGGTGGGACTAGGGTTTGAACTCAGGGTTTCATGCTGCAAAGCAGGCACTCTACTGATTGAGCTTCACCTCTAGCCCCCAGATTTTCTTTCTTAAAATAAGCTTCTGGGTGAAAGGAGCCAGGGAGGCACTGAAATCAATTCGTAAGAAGAAAGATAGAAGGGGAGGAAACTTCTCAGCCAATACCACATTTCCTAGTTTGGGACATCCAAGGACTGGGTGCTCTCTGACATACCTGCTGGACATGTGCGTGGTGGCTTTGGCCTTGAAGGCTCTATGTCAGGAAAAGCAGCTTTTCAGTGTTTTGAAAGGACATACTGGAGAAAGACAGCCATCTGCTGGTCCCAGAAGGGAAAGAAATGAAGAAGCCCAAACACTTAAAACCCAACCAGGGCTTGTTTCTAACCTGATGAGCTGAAAATTTCTTCTACATTGTACAAATGGACCCAATTTTCTATAGCCCAAGGGATGCCACTGGGCTCTCAATAAAATGCCGTTTTCACCCTTTCTCTGGTGACTAGGAGTATAGGATCATTCCTTCCCTATTTATTCATAAGGGAATGCTATGCAGGCTAAGATGAAAGAATTTTACATTTACTTCTCTCTCTCAAGGGGAGCCAGCAAAACCCCATATGTTTGGTATAGATATTTGTGTACAGTCCCATAGCTCTCTCCTCATGAACAACTTTTTAAAAAGTCTAACAGGAAGTCCTGTTTAGATATTGTGGACCTCAAAAGAAAATCCTGCCATCTTTCCCAAGCTAGAACACACATGAAAAGTTTTGCATTGACTTCATTCCACATGTAGAAACCATGGTCACCCAACGCAGACTTTTACCTCAGCCTTTATTTGTATCTGCCTCCATTTGTGGAGAAATGTGATTTCCAGTGAAAGAAAGAGCAACAGAAAAAAATTAAACAGCCAAAGCAGATCTTCCAAAGGTTGGCATATACTTTCCAAAAAGGCACCTGTTCATGGTCATTTCTGAAATCTAATTACCACTCTTCCTAGAAGCAGTCAAGATTTCTGCATTTAAAACCTGGGCAGCCATTATTTAAAGTGAGGGCAGAACACAAATAAGTAGATTTTACCTCAAGCAGGGCTCATCTACTGCTAATGGAAAAACAGGGCCAGGAGGGACAGTGTATCCAGGCCAGCTGGCACGTGGCAAAGCTCCTCTCAGAGCACACGCCTCCCTCCAGGTGAGCTGCCCAGGTGATGCAATACCATTGTGCAGTGCAAGAGCTCTACTCACACAGCCACTAGGGGGCACTCTGTAGTACTGCCAGTTGTTCTGGGTCCACATGTCCTGCTCAGAAGATTTGCCAACACTGATGGCAATAATATCGTCAACAGCAGCCTCGTTCACTCTTGCTCTTATACGCTCCCCAAAGTAGAAATAGAAAACATGCCTGAGAACACTTCTGAGAGCAATCACACCTTTCACTTTCACCCACAGGACCAAAGATTCTACTGCCCATCGCTACTGTTTCAAAATTGGAAAACCAAACCAAATAAACCCCAAAAGTTCTGAGAATTTTAAAAGGTTTAAGAGTAAGAGTCCTGGATGTTCTATTTTCTCTTTCTGTACATCCGTACTGCCAGGCTTGATGCTTGGCATACTGAAACTGATTGAGAAATGAATACCTGCTATGGGCAAAGTCAGGCTGCATGCATGTGCATGGTAAATGTAAGGAGGGGAAAGACACAATATGAGAGGTATATGCTCAAAAAGTCAAAGAAAGTCACTAGAGGGCAGGACAAGTAGAATGTCTCTGAGCAGTACCCGAAGGACAGGCAGTTTGGGAGGTCCCTCCATTGGCTGACCATAGTCATTTATTCTCTGTTCAGAGCAGGGCCAGGACCCTTGTTGAACACCTGCCTCTTAAGAGTCTTACAAAATTTGGATTCCACATTTTCATACCAAGACTGATCTATAACACACAACCTGGGGCAGTGACATTTAATTCAGTGCATAATGAGTGACCTCCCATTAGCAACATTTATAGGTGGCATGACCACTATCACCTTCCTGATTTCTGGATAAGAACAGTAAGAACACAGGTAGACACTGCTCCAGAGCTTTCAACCAGAATGTGACCTCTACAATGGGTTATACAACACAAGACACTATCTCAAAGTTAACTGTAGAGCCTAATGCATGGATTGCAACCAACATTGCTATCCCTAAAGATTTTTGAATGAGTACATGAAATAATAATGTGTATAGCTGAACATCCTTCCTTAGCATCCACAATAAGTACAGTCATTTTTGAAGATGTAAAACCATCTCTCAAACTCACAGAACAGAGAGAGTGAGTAAACTCACACTTACTGTGAACAAGAACAAATGAAAAATGCTGCCCACCTTCTAGAGCCCACACAGGCCATGGGTACCATACAGGCAGACGGCCCTGTTCCGTTTTACCCACTCTGTCCACATTAGTTCACATGACAGAACCTGGACGGAGATAGGCCAATTTGTATGAGAAAACAGCCTGTCTTTTGCTTACCACATGATCAGCTCATTTATCTTCCTTCTGCTGTGACCTGAATGTTTGTGTGCCTTCAAAACTCCTTTATTAGGTGTGGTAGAGGGGCTCAAGTGGAAGAGCACCTGACTAGCAAATGCAAGGCCCTGAGTTCAAACCCTCAGTACCACCCAAAAAAATGAAAGCAAAACTCCTATGTTGAATCTGAACCCCACCAACTGGCATTAGGAGGTGGGATCTTAGGCGATTAAGTCATGAGGGTGGAGCCTTGTGGATGGGATTAGTGTCCTTATAAAAGAGACCCCGGAGAGCCCTCTGGCCCTTCCATCGTGCACACCAGGGCAGTGAGGAGTCACATCTGGTGCAACTGGGGAGCTGAATTTCTTTCCCTTGGTTTTCATTAACTTATACAGCACAAGTAACAAGTGAGTACTGTGATGCACAGCACAGCTTTAAACAGGCATTTCAACCTTAATGCTAATTGACATTTGGAGTCTGCTGTGCATTGTGGGATGGACAACAGCTTCCTTGGCCTCCACGCTCTGGATGCCAGTAGCATACTTATCACAAAAACTGTCTCTGGACACTTCCATGAGTCCCCTGGGCACCCACACTACCCTTGACCCCCAGTTGAGAACCATTGCTCTAGAGAATGAGATGAAAGTTCTCCACATCCTCTATTCCTTAGAGAACCTAAAGGCTGTCAGGGGTAGGGGACTTTTGGTGTGAAAACGGTGAGGCAGTCAGTGCTCCTGAATGGTTAGTCCCTGTCTGGTGACACTCATTAGCATCTTGACCCTCAGACCAAACCATTCCTGCCTGAAATTCTGACACCGTCTCCATGGAATGACATGAATTTTTGTTCTGCTTTAATAGGATATGTATACCTACTGAGCTTTCCATCATTAAAATGAGCAAAAGACTATGAAAATATTGTACTTTACGTGAAAGACCAACTTCGCTCAGAGATCTCTTAGGTAAAACCTGACTGTGACCATAAATATTAAATGCATGGGACAAACACTCCCAGTCTGCAGACACTATGGGTCACACAGGTATAAATGCATTCAGCTCAGGTGAAGGGAATCAAGGGTGCCATTCTCTGCAGGCAAGGGCAGTCCCCCAGCGAGTTAAAAACCCAACTGGTCTCTGCAGCCATGGCTTTTCCTCCAGCTAATTTCTCAGAACCAACTTTAATTTGAGGTGTCAAGCTGAAGCAAGGCCCCAGTTCCAAACAGTGCAGCCTGCACTTTCAGAAGGAAACCCATGACATAAGATATACACGTGACACTTCCACCAAAGGCAATGCCTTGTTGAATTATCATCCTGGATAAGCAGGGGAGGCTTGTCCATCAGCTTCTGTGGGACAAACTAAAGGGAGGGGGAGTGAGAGGTTTCCATGGTGGATGGCTGCAGGTTCCAGACCCTGGGAAGGAGCAGTGCTTCTGGCCAATGAGCAGATGTGCCCTCATTCACATGCTGTCTGTTTTGGAGCTGGGCACATGCTGAACACAGGGGCTATGGGAGAGAGACAGGCGGGTCACAGACACCTTAGGGACATGGGGGATGGTGCTGGGAAGGGCCTGCCGGGATTACCTGGTGAGCATCTCAGGTATGCTATCAGAGCCTCTGTACTTCCTGGGTTACAACTTGAGTGGTGGAGGCCTCTACAGGGCTAGCTTCTTGACAAGCAGAGCAGAATTCACCTCCATGAGTGGTGTTCCTGAGTACATTGGGGCAAAGGGCTGCCCCAGGCTTGGGGTCCCAAGTCTGTGGGCTTGTTCACCTTATACTATCTTTAATCTCGAGGTAGAGTTCCTGCTAGGCCCCACCCTCTTGAGGCAAAGCTAGGGCTTCCCAAGTATGGGGTGATTCAGATGATGTGGACAGGGTCTATGGGTTCTGATTCAGTGGATCTGACTTCCCAACACTGGGCATCTGCTTCTTTAGAGGAAGAATGAATAAAAGTTCACCATATGCAATAGACCCATATCATGACAATCCCTTTGGACCGCTTTAAGGAGTTAAATCCATATTTTTCCTGTATTTGTCTCCTTTGTCATCCCTGACTCACTAACAATCCCTAATACATGTGAGACCACATGAGGCTGTAGGTTGGCAAGTTATATAAAACATGAGACATTAAAGACACATGCATACATAGATCAGGTACAGTCACATGTGCATACCAACTGCATTCTTTTCTTGAAATTACAAAAAATTTAGAAAAACATTTTTATAAAACTTCTCAGATACAGCTATATTCAGAACTCTTTATATCAGTTGCAGTATTTTTATGTGGTTTATGGGAAACTGCCATATCCACAGGTAGATCTTTCTAAGATGAGCTGCCAATCATTTCAGACATAAGCCTTTAAGAGCAGACTGTGTTGTGCCAAATAGAGAAAGAATGGCTACTTCATTGAAAGCAGCTGTGACTCACAGATCTTCCCACTTCTGTAGCTCATCACATGCACATACAGAAATGTACCTGTAATACACAGAGAGAGAGAGAGAGAGAGACAGGTTTGCATGAGTGATTATCTGTGCCATCACTAAAGCACAAGGGTTAACAACTGTCAAACTTGCAACAAATCAGCCTGGCTTACCTTTGTCAACACATCATAGCAAATCCAACACAAAAAAAAAGATTTAAGGAAGGAGTTATTACATATTTCCTTGATGAATATAAATGTAAAAATTCTTAACAAGATACTTGCAAACCAATCCTATAACACATTAAAAAAGATCAGATGCCATAATCAAGTTGTTTTCATTCCTGGGATGCACAGATGGTTTGAGATTGGCAAATTTACGTATGTAATAAAATCCATTAGCAAAATCAAGGACAAAACCTACACAATCATTTCTATAGATGTATAAAAAGCATTTAACAAAATTCAGCATCCTATCATGATAAAAGCTCTGAAGAAACTAGCAAAGAGAAGTAATATACCTCGACATGATAAAGGCTGTACATCACAAATCTATAGCCAAAGTCATACTAAACAGGGAAAACATGAAGTTGTTTCATCTAAAGTCAGGAACAAGATAAGGGTATCCACTCTCCTCACTGTTATTTATACAATACTGGAATTCCTAGCCAGGGCAATAAGACAAGAGAAAGAAATAAAAGCTACTAAAATAGTGAAAGGAAAAAGTCAAATTATCCCTATCTGCAAATATACCTAAAATGCCCTAAAACCCCCACCAAAAAAACTCTTAGATCTGATGAACACTTTTAGTAAAATAGCAGGATACAAAATTCAGTGGCTTTTCTATACATCAATAATATATAGGCTAAGAAAGAAATCAGGGAAACAATCTCACTCACAATAGCCTCTAAAAAATTCCTAAGAATAAACTTAACTAAGGAGGCAAAAGACCTCTACGATAAAAACTTCAAATCACTGAAGAAAGAAATTGAAGAAGACCCTAGAAAATGGAGAGACCTCCCATGTTCACGGATGTGTAGAATTAATATTGTAAAAATTACTGTATTACTGAAAGCAATCTATATATTCAATGCAATCCCCAGCAAAATTTCAATGATATTCTTCACAGAAATAGAAAAATCAATTCTGAAATTCATATGGAAGCACAAAAGACACTGAATAGCCAGGGCAATCCTGAGCAAAAAAAGCAATGCAGGAAGTATCACAATACCTGGCTTCAAACTATATTACATTAAAATAGTAACCAAAACAGCATGATACTGGCACAGAAACAGTCATGTCACTCATTTGAATAGATGGAAGGCCCAGAAATAAGCTCACACAGTGACAGCCATCTGATTTTAGACAAAGGTGCCAAAAACATACATTGAAGAAAAGAGCCTCTTCACCAAATGGTGTTGGGAAAACTGAATATCTACATGTAGAAGTTTAAAACTAGATCCATGTCTCTTGCCCTGTACTAAAATCAATTCAAAACGGATGAAAGGTCTTATTGTAAGACATGAAACTTCTATGGGAAAACACTGGAAAATTCAGGCATTAGGAACAGGAATAGGAATCCAAGAGCTAAGGAAATAAGAACAAGAATTGATGAATATGACTGCATCAAACTAAAAGGCTTCTGCACAGCAAAGGGACAGTCACTTAAATGAAGAGACAGTCTACACAACAAGAGAAAAATCTTTGCCTGTTATTCATCTGACAAGGGATTAATAACAAGATTAAGTAAGGAGCTTCAAAAACTAAATGGAAAATTAACTAACAATTTAATTAATAGATAGGCAAATGAATTGAACAGACTATTCTTGAAAGAAGAGATGCAAATGGATAATAAATACATGAAGAAATGTTCAACATCTCAAGCCATAAAGGAAATGCAAATCAAAATGACATTGAGCTTTCATCTCACCACAGTCAGAATGGCAAAGCTGGGCAGTGGCTTAAGCCTGTAATCCTATCTACTTGAGAGGCTGAGATTGGGAGAATCGTGGTTCAAGCACAGCCTGGGCAAACAGTTTGTGAGACCACATATCAACAGGAAAAAGCTAGGCGGAGTGGCATATGCCTGTCATCCAAGCTGTCGTGGGAAGCAAAAAATAGGAGGATCGTTGTCCAGGCCTGCCTAGTCAAAAAGTGAGACGCTGTCTTAAAAATAAGCAGAGCAAAAAGGGCTGAAAGCCTGGTTCAAGCAGTATAGTGCCTGCCTATAGAACCAAGCCCTGAGTTCAAACCCCAGTACTGACCAAAAAAAAAAAAAATACCCACAACAACAACAAAACACAAATGACGACAAATGCTGGAAAGTAAGAGGGAGAAAAGGAGTCCTTATCCACTGTTGGTGGGAATATAAATGAGTGCAGCCACTATGTAAATCAGTGTGAAGTTTCCTCAAAAAAACTAATAATAGAACTGCCACATGATCCTGATATATCACTCCTGGGCATATATCCAAAGGATTGCAAGTCAGGATATAAGGGAGACCCTTGCACATCAGGTTTATTGCAGCACTATTCACAATAGCCAAGCTATGGAATCAGCCTAAGTGCCCTTCAATAGATAAATGGATAGAGAATATATGAGATAGGTAGGTAGGTAGGGAGATAGATAGATAGATAGATAGATAGATAGATAGATAGATAGATAGATATGTACAATGGGGTATGATTCAGCCATAAAGAATAAAATTATGTGCTTTTCAGGAAAATGGATGGAATTGGAGGATATTATGTTAGGCAAAGTTAGGGTCAGAAAGACAATTATTTCATGTTTTATCTCATATGTAGAATATAAATCGAAATTATATATGTGTATTCACTTAAATTATGTATATACATTACATGTGCAAATACAATGAGTATAATTATGGGAGTGTTTGGGGCCAAGTGGGAGGGGAAGAGAGAAAAAGAACGATGGAGAGTGAATAATATCTAAGGACATTGAGTTTTTGTATGAAGATAGCATAATGAATCCCACTAAAAGTAGTTTCATATTGAGGTGAAGGAAATGGGGAAAAGAATGCAATAGAGGGAGGTACTCTGGCGAAGTATAATGTATGCATGTATGAAATACTGCCGTGAAAGCCCTTTGTACAATTAGTGTACACTAATAAAAAGTGAAAAACAAAACAAACAACAGCAAAAACAAAAATCTTAACCAATGCATGGAATGTGAAAAAGTAAATTCAGAGCACCTATAATTTTATCACAACTAATTTGAGTCCATTTCCACCCTATCATTATTCATGTATCAGTGCACATTTCTGTGTATTTCAGCAAGGAAGCCACCAACAAGGGCTTGATTTTGTTTACAGTGGTTTTCCTTTGATAGGAACTTCACACACATTGAAATGCACCACTCTCCCTTTGTTTAATTTTATTAGTGTATGTTAGTGTATAACAAGTGCCTAGAAACTGCTCTTCCTAAACTGCACTGACTCCTCACCTAGGAAAAAAGCAGCAAAAAAAAAAAAAAAAAAACCCCAAAACAAAAAACTTGGCATTGTGGCTTCCATTTTGCATCTCTCTCCTCTTCTCCTCTCAGAGTCCTTCTCCTGCGATTGCCTTAGGTTCCAGGAAGGACAGACCTGATCAATAACATCTATATGAAAAGGGACCAAAATTACCCCCATGGAAATGAATTACGGTGAATTCTATTGCCTCCTGGGGAAGAAAGGGTGAAGAAGAAAGATCGGGGCCTGTAGGTGAGGCCTGCAAACTACTGGAACCTGACTAGGCATTTTGTAATCTTTGCACATGATACAAATTCTTCATCAACTGAATCTATATCATAATATCCCACGATATCAGTTACATACTATCAGTCTCTAACATTTGTCCTTAATACCTTCGTGCATCTCAATATAAACGTCAACCCAACTCAAAGTGTTTTGAGCAGTAACCAAGCTGCTCTTCACTCTGGCTCATGTTGGCCCACCTGAGTGACTGTCATGCAGGATGGGATTGGCCACGATGTCATCTTGACAAGCAAAGTTTTTGAGATGAGAAAAGCTCCCAGAGAGGAGCCCATAGGCTTGAAGGGTACACACTTGATTCTGGACAAAGCCTCTGGATAAGAATGATGCCAAGGCCTTTGGTACATGGTCTGAACACTGCCTGCCTCTTTGGTGGACTCCTTCCAAGGGCAGAAAGAAGACTGTGGGCTCCTGTCTATTGGGCTGTGACTCAAGCATTTCTGGCATTTCTGAACAGAAATGTTGTCCTGATGCAGGTCTGTGCACAATCCCTTAGAGCTCCCTGCTAGGGTATAGGTTATTCTGGGAGCTTCTCCAAGCAGCTTTACATTTCCTGGACAGGAAGTAATGTCAAGCCATTTGCAGGTCAGCTACCAGATGTTGCCAGAAGTGCTGTGATCTGGGTTAGGCCTGGAATGACACACTGCTTTTCTCTCATCAGAAGCTAAATAATGCCCTTCTGGAGACAAACATGACTGTAATATGTCTGAAGCCCTTGCATAGGGTTCAAAAGTTGGAGGTCCTTCACATTTGACCCATTGGAGTAAGAAAGCCCATGTGAGATGTAGGACTGCTTAAAATCATTTAATAAGGAAGTCCACATGAGAAATTTAAATATGGCTAATATATAGGCTCTGACAAAAACTGACCAAGCTTCTATTGCTCCTCCATTTGGGACTCACTGGGAAAGGCCTCCCTGTCCTTGCCTTTGAAGGTTTAGGGATCCTGACAAACCACAGATGTAATTGTACCCCGTATGCTCATTTGCCTGTGGGTATCCACTCTCTAGATCACATCTAAGTGTTAGGATTGGAGACTGGGTGTGGATTACTTGCACCCTTCTTGTGACAAGATACTGCTTCCTCCCAGCACATCAAAATTTCTTCCTTATTTTTTCCATGGGGTGTGTGTGTGTGTGTGTGTGTGTGTCCTCCAAATGCTCTCTACAAGGGGGAAAAAATTGAACTCTCCTCGATCTCGGTGAATAACTAAGCAATGGACAAGCAGTCTGTGCTTCCATACCTTCTTATGAAGATTTCTCATAGAGTCATACCCTCCAACTGGGACAGAGATGATAGGATTTGGGGAGTTGATTTGTCTTCCATTCAACAAACATTTGTGGCAACCACATGGAGTCAAAGCCTATTCATGGCCTCTCTGAAGGGGGAAGGGTGCTAGAATGTCCAGGATTCTGGAGAGTTAAGCCACTGTGGTGATGTAGGATGGCATTGTAGCCTTAGGCAAGTCTCTTAGGTGACATGATGCTATGCCCTCCATGCATATTGTCAGAGTATTATGTGAGCATGGAGGACTGTCTGCAAGAGCCCCCAGAAAGACTAAGGAGCTGGAAGAAATCCTGTGTATTGATGCATGAGCAACTTGGGCTGCTGGCACTATTGTTGTGACATTTTTTGTTGTGGCAAGTTTTTAATTAAAGACCTTACTCTTTTTAAAGTAGTTCTATCTGTATGGAAAATAGGAGAGGCAAGTACAAAGATTTTCCATATCCTCCCTGCCCCCACGTATCCATACCTTGTTCACCATTACCACCATCTTCCACCAGGTTGGTACATACATTAGAATTGATGCACCTACATGGGTACATCATTATCACCCATATTCATAGTTTATAGTAGAGTTCTCTCTCTGTCTTGATGTTCAGCCTTCTATGGAACTCACAAATGTACAATATACTATCATATATTATGTCTCCAATATTTTAAAATTTTTATTTGCCTACATAACTGAAAAACGGGTTTCATTCTGATATTTCCATTGATGGGTACAATGTACATTGATCAAATTCACCCCTTCTATTATACTAACTTAACTGTTCCATCCCTCTCTCTCCTCTTTTTTTTCAAATAGTATTTAGTGGGCTTCATTATGTCATCACACACATGCACACACATATGTGTGTACCTTTTGTACTTTGACTATGGTATATATAAAAAGTACTGATTTTTTATTTTGATTTTTGTGTGCTACTTTCTAAAAAGCATTTTATTGTTGTGCTGGGGGGCACATTGTGGCATTTACAAAAGTTCTTACAATACATCAACTATATCATAATTGAATTCAACCCCTCCACCATTCTCCTTTTTCCTGCCCTCCTGCCATTCCTGGAATAGTTTCCACAGGTGTCATTTTTCCATTTACATACATGTGTACATAGTATTTGCACTATATTCACCCTTCTACACCCTTTCCTCATTTCCTCCCCCCCTCCCACTGGTACCAGCCCCCCAACACAGGACTTGTTCTGCCATCCTGTTCTCTGATTTTGCAAAAAAAAAAAAAAAGAAGACATTTTTGTTTGTTTAAGAGAGCTGTACAGGGAGTTTCCTTGTGACATTTCCGTGTATATATGTATTACAACCCAAATTGATTCGTCTCCTCTATTTTTCCTCTTTCTACCTTACTCCCCTTATTATTGTGATTTCAACAGGTTTCACAATTCTATATTCATTCTTTTATAGACAGTACATCAATCATATTCACCTTCTTAACTTCCTACTTTTACCCTCCCTCTCTCGTATGTGACCTCCCCTTAGTGTGACCTGTTTTTCTTAATATTATATTTGTACTAGGTTTATAATCCACATATGAGAGAAAACCTGTGGGTTTTGGCCTTCTGAGCCTCACTAATTTCACTTAAGATGATGTTCTCCAGTTCCATCCATTTACCTCCAAATGACAAAATTTCATTCTTCTTTGTGGCTGAGTAAAATTCCATTGTATATAAATACTACATTTTCTTAATCCATTCATCAGTAGTGGGGCATCTTGGCTGTTTCCCTAGCTTGGTTATTGGGAATAATGCTGCAATAAACATGGGTGTGCAGGTGCCTTTATTGTAACCTGACTCACATTCCTTTGGATAGATCCCTAGGAGTAGAATTGCTGGATCATATGGCAGTTCTGTGTTTAGTTTTTTGAGGAGCCTCCACACTGTTTTCCATAGTGGTTGTACTAATTTACATTTCCACCAGCAGCGTTTGAGGGTTCCTTTTCCCCCACATCCTCACCAACATTTGTTGTTGTCAAAAGCATTTTTTAAATCTAGGAGAGTTTTTTTGGTGGAGTATTCAGAATCTTTTTAATGTAGTTGGTCAAAGCTAGAAACTACTCTCTTAGCATTGTCTTTGTTGCATCCCAAAGGTTCTGTAAGTCTTTTTTCATTTAATTCTAAGAATTTTTTTATTTTCCCCTTTATTTCTTTGATGACCCACTAGTCATTCATCAGTGTATTGCTCAGTTTCCATGTGTTTGAATATTTACCACAGTTTCTTTTCCTATTGATTTCTAGTTTTATTCCTTGTAGTCTGATAAAATACAGGAGTAATTTCAATTTTGTTTTTCCATATAATTATATTTTATTGAATTTGTTAAAATTATAGAGTTCTTGCACTGCCAAACCATGTCTGAGAATACACAGAAAGAAATGGTACAATGGACAGCCTCATCCACCCATCATATAGTACATTAAACTTGATTCGTGTGCACTTTGATAATTTCACAACCTTTTAAAAACTCTACTGAGTCGGTATTTAAATCTGCTGCAGGTCTGCAGATTTGCAGTACGGTATGTCATTAAATAAACCCCTTCATATTTGTCTCAGTTCAGTTCTCAATAACATAACCCCCAGCAAACTTTTGTGAGAAAAAAAATGCATACTTAAGCAAAGTATGTGCCTCAAGGTCCAAGAGATTACCTGTTAAGGTTTTTGGTTCCCAAATTAAGTCTTCAGTCTAACCAAGAATCTCTTATTTCTTGTCTAACCTACCACTGGCTGACTCAGCTATTCATTCAAATGCATCATACCCAAGTACACCAGAAGGCAAGCATTGCACCTGCCAGCTCAAGTAATGGCATTATTGCCCATTATTGCTGCAGGTCTTCAGAAGACACTACCCTCCTGGGAGCCCAATTCTTGCACTGACACACTCATCACAACTGAACTCTTGTAGGAAAATGCTCCCACACCGGAGAGTTTTACTCACCCATTTGCTTCACTCTTGCCAGTAGAGAGCCTGTAACTCCTGCGTTTGGTAAAGGGATTCCAGAGAAACTCAGACTCTGCATCAAGTGCTCACATAACACTAGAGACTATTTCTACTGAACCAAAAACACAAATCTAGAAAACTGTCAGACTATCTCATTAGATGAAAAAATACTTCAATAATCCTGGGGGGCTTTCCTCAAGTCTCTTTTAAGGACTAAGTGCAACTGGATAGTTTACGCTGTAGCTATTAAAACATTAGTGATATGTCACTGTCTTTTCTTACCCTGCCTTTCCAAATGAACACTGTGAAGACACCAAAGGCTGGCAACAGAGCTAGTTGGGACAATCACTACGTCCAATACCTTAAGCATTTAGGCATAAGTATACAAGTAATTCTCATCAAAGACCATGCAAGGTCCATGAACTTCAGTGGGTACTAAGGTGAGGTTTTGCTCACGTTGCTATCAATCTTTAAGGACAGGTCAGTGAATCTCTTCACCTGAGCAAACACCACACTTTCCACAGCAGTCTACTACACAATTTAGACCTGATTAGAGGAGCAGACAGTTCATAATTCTAATGCATATTTCAGGTTACTTACTTAACCAAGTGTCAAAGAACGTAATCCAAGTCAAAGCAAAAAAGGCCTTAATGTGGAATACAGAAAAAGCACTATCCAAAGGAAAAAATTACTCAAAGAAATAAGATTATTCACTCTTCCACCCCCATTCCCACTTGGTGGACCCAAATTTAGTGGAATTTGATTTCAATTACCTCAGACCAAAACTAAAAATTTAAAGTATACGTCACAGCCCTATATAGATGATCTAAACACATTGGTTCCTTTGACAGCAGCATGTTCCAGGAACTCTGACATAGCCACTACCTACTACAGATAGTATTCCTTAGAGTGGGGCACAGGACAGGTTAATTAAGGTCACTTAAATCTTCATCTTTTACATCAGATCAGAACCCAGATGGCTGACTTTCTCTAGGATTTCTGATAGGAATCCAGTAGAGCTGGCTTCAAGGTTCACACTGATACTTTAATTGCTGTAACCTTCTTATCCGGTTGTGGTCCACGTGAAGTCCACAGAGAGTCCAGTAAATCTGAGGTAGTCAACCCTTACCAAGGCTCAGTACCCGAACATGAAAAGATTTTTTAAATGACCACCAGCTGCAGGTTTTGGTTTTTTGTATTTGTAGAGCAATTGTGAAAATCACTCTGAATCTAGTCCACACATTTACAGAACTATGAAAAGTCCTAAATCCAATATACATAAAGAGCAGCAGTCACACTTTAAACTTCCAAAGTGCAATAGAACCAGTCCTGAAATTGAGTGATCTGCATTGGTTGCTGAAGATACATCAAAGGTCAGAGATGAATGGCTGTTCGTGGCGATTAGCTATGGTCTAGTTACCTTAGAAGGGCTAGCAAAGACCATTCCTTAATTTTACTGTGTGTGGCCGCTTTTCTGATTTTCAAGCACAGCATACTGGTTGACTCGCTGAAGTTTAAAGGGCCTGGTTTTCTTAAACCTCATCCCTACCTCTATTTTTGTGTCTTACTACTTCAAACCTCTTCTCCATTTCTTTATTCCTAAGGGGAAAGAAATGTAATCAGTGAATATTGCTTCTTTACTAGGGTATTTAGAAAATATTCTTCTGAATTAAAAGAAAAAGTGACTCCTTATAAGACTCTTGGGGACAGACAGGGAATATAAAATCCTTATCAAATCACTTTAAGGCTGTAATTGAACAGAAAACATGTAATACTGTACTGAAGCTCTAAGATCCCATCTTCTGAATAGTATTGACTGCAAACCTATTTTAGAACCAACTTGAAAACAAATGGAAAGAAGCTGTGTAATGACATTCCTGGTAAGCCTCACTTTTACTTTCAGCAATTAGTAGATATGTTTCTCTTTATGTATAAGTAAGGGTAACAATTTCACATTCAAGTAAAGGTCTCATCATTCAACAATTTCTCTTCCCTTCTATTTTGTGGGAGTGGGTCAGATTAGAGCAGGTAAAGAAAGATGAGTGTGGTGAGTCACTAAAGGGTCCCTTAAACATTTTGTAGGACACAGCAGAGGAACAAGTCCAAGTGGAAGTCTAAGTTCAAGCCAGCTGTGCTCTCAAAGAGGCAAAAAGGCTAGGATTAACTTTAAAAGCCACCCAAGAAAATTTCCACCTGATCTCATTTACATTTCTTCCCATTTTATTTACTTTATAAAATTCATGTCCCTGAATAAGCAGTAGATGTACCAGATGGCATTCATGTTCCGGCTTTCTACATGCTAGGCAGTGGAGCGAAGCGACGGGAACTGTGTTTTGCTGTATATCTCTGGTGGTCCTTGTGGTGTTTTCCTTGATGTGATTAGCCTGGCCCTGGGAGGCCTGTACACACCACCAGGAATTACCAGTTCTGGGTTTCTGTAACAATTACTGGAGCAGGTGGTGCTTGTACTGGAGCTGTTTTGCCCCAGGGAACTGAAGATTTTTCTACACCACTACCACCTCCACCTTCTTCCCAGTTATCACCTGAACCTTTTCATTATCATCTCCTTCCTTTTCACTTATTCACATTGACTGAACTCTGAGTTTGCTCTAATCAACGTGTTTGTGCTCAAATTCTTTCCACTCATCTTCAGCCTTGGTGGCAGCCCCAAGGACCATGGTTCCACACCCCTGAAGTCACTCTGCAGGCCCTGGAGCCTGCAGCCCCACAGTCACCCAGCCTGGCTCCCATGCCCCGTCTGCCACCTGCCATTCCTCTGCTCCCACCAGAGCTGCCCAGCTGCTCCACTCCTTCTTGTCCCTGTTAGGAAAGAAGTTGTCCAGGCTTTGCTCCTCCGTCTTGGCCATGGCCATGGCCTTATCGGCTCGAATGGGTGGGGCTGGTGACAGGCTCCGCCAACAGAGCTCTAATCTCGGGGTCTACACCGGCGGTGTGCTCATGCTGCCCGGGCGCAGAGAATGGCATTTCCATATTTGCAAAAAGAAGTGTTATGGTACATGCCCTGTGTAGACTTGGCTAGACCTCTACATGAGACTCCTGTGAACGAGCAGTGCACCTAAGAACTGGCCATGCTGAAGATGCTTGGGCAGCACTGCTCACAAAAGAGTAGTAGTCAAAAAACAACCTAAAATCTCAGACTCAAGGAGTGCATACACAAATTATGTTAATACCCAAACTCAGATGTAGAACATGTTTGTGACAGTGGAACTACTCTATAGAACTCGGGAAAAGAGGGAAAGGAAAAGAGAATGGTAGAGTATCAGTAATATCGTAAAACACGACATGTGTGAAGGTAGAGTATATAAGGATGTGTACTAAAGCTGTTGCAAAAAGAGGGGATGGGAGTTAAAGGGGTAAAGGGAGAGCAATGGAAGGGTTGAACTGATCAAAGTAAAGTAGACTCACTGCAGAGATGCAATGAGAACCCCTCTTAAACATGAACTTAAATATTAATAATGAACGACAAGACTATAGTAAGGGGGGTGGTGAATGAAAGAGATTAAGGCAAGGGTATATGGTTGATGGACTTCATATGCTTATATGAAATAGAACAAAGAATCCTCTTGAGGCGGGGAGGCAGGTGGGAGAAATGACCCAAACAATGTACGCACATGTGAATAAATGAATAAAAAAAAAAGAAACCTCTTGCAGTTGCTTTAAGAGGGTTGGGGAGGGGATTGAGGGGGAGACATGTAACCAATGTTCAATCTAAGCTTATTTGGAATTGTCACTATGAATCCCCGCGTACAATGAATATATCCTTAAAAAGAGAAATTATGTTATAGTCCAAGTCACAGAGGCAGTGGTAGTGGCACCGACAATGGATGGATGGATGTTGAGTGTGTAATCTGTGTCTGGAAATGTTGCAGGACATTGCTTGTATTATTTAGTCTCATAACATTTATATCAAGAGAAAACAACTTTTGCTCCAGTTTACAGATAGACAAACTGAGGGGAAAGTTAAATAGCAATCCAAGACACACAGTCAATTGTTGTTAAAGACCACGAGCTTTGCTCTAAATTGAATTTAGTGACCCTGGCCTCTTTATGCATATGCAGTAGGAAATGCATCGAAGGTAGCTTGATAGTATAAGGATTCTGTAGGTCACAGCCTTTTTGACTGTCACACGGGGAGATTCAGACACTGTCACATCTACTGGGTGGGGTTAGGGACACTGCTTAGCGTCTTATGATGCACAGGGACAGCTCTCCATAAAGATTTATCTGGCTCCAGTGTCAGTAGTACCAAGCATGAGTCCAGCAAGGGGCTTCACACCTGAAATACCAGCATTAGGGAGGTGGAGTCAGGGGGATCTCGAATTCTAGTCCAGTTTGGGCTACAAAGAGGGACCCTGTCTCAAAAATTTTTTTAAATATAGTACCAAGCATGAAAGACCTGTATACTAAGTCAAGGCAGAAGTGAATTATAATTACATTCACATACCTTTCCTATGTCTACGGTAGCAGAGACAGAATTTAAGGAACAGCCAGTTTGATCCCAAGCCTACTGTGAAGCAAGCATACCACTCAGCTATTAACAAACATGGAATAAAGCTATATGAACTAAAAGTGTCCTGTGTGTGTGTTGTGTATAGTATTAAATGCATAATTATTTGCATGCTAGTGACCACATTTGCATAAAAATCCATATACGCATGTCAAAAAGAAAAGAACTTTGTGCCCAACAGTTAACAGTGGATATGACTGAAAGGTGGAATTGAAGGCCTATGTGTGTATGCTCATGTCTAAGTCTTACTTTTTTCTTATTTAATTAATAAAAATTTTATATATTTAATATTTACAACATGCTGTGTGAAATACATATACATTTTAGAGTGGCTCGGTCGATCTAGTTATATGTATTATCTCATGTTTTTAGCATATTTTCTGGTGAGAACACTTAAAGTCTATTCTCTTGGCAATTTTCAAGAATTATTGCTTATACCCAAAAGACTGTGACACAGGTTACTCCAGAGGCACCTGCACACCCATGTTTATTGCGGCACTATTCACAATAGCCAAGTTATGGAAATAGCCAAGATGCCCCACCACTGACGAATGGATTAAGAAAATGTGGTATCTATACACAATGGAATTTTATGCAGCCATGAAGAAGAACGAAATGTTATCATTGGCTGGTAAATGGATGGAATTGGAGAACATCATTCTGAGTGAGGTTAGGCTGGCCCAAAAGACCAAAAATCGTATGTTCTCCCTCATATGCGGACATTAGATCAAGGGCAAACACAACAAGGGGATTGGACTATGAGCACATGATAAAAGCGAGAGCACACAAGGGAGGGGTGAGGATAGGTAAGACACCTAAAAAACTAGCTAGCATTTGTTGCCCTTAACGCAGAGAAACTAAAGCAGATACCTTAAAAGCAACTGAGGCCAATAGGAAAAGGGAAACAGGAACTAGAGAAAAGGTGAGATCAAAAAGAATTAACTTAGAAGGTAACACACACACACAGGAAATCAATGTGAGTCAATGCCCTGTATAGCTATCCTTATCTCAACCAGCAAAAACCCTTGTTCCTTCCTATTATTGCTTATACTCTCTCTACAACAAAATTAGAAATAAGGGCAAAATAGTTTCTGCTGGGTATTGAGGGGGTGGGGGGGAGAGGGAGGGGGTGGAGTGGGTCGTAAGGGAGGGGGTGGGGGCAGAGGGGAGAAAAGACCCAAGCCTTGTATGCACATATGAATAATAAAAGGCAAAAAAAAGAATTATTGCTATTAATTGCGGTCATTATGGTATATAACAGAGCTCTTGAACTTACTTCACCTAATTGAAATTTTGTACATTTTGACCAGTTTCTGCTCTCCCCCAGCACCTGGTAACCATGATTCTACTCTACTTCTGTGTGACCAACCTTTTGGGAAACACATATGAGTGAGATCATGTGGTATTTGCAATTCTTTGCCTAGCTTATTTCACTTAGCATAACGTCCCTTCTGGTTCATCTATGTTAACACACATGCCAGGGTTTCCTTATGTTTTTAAAGCTGAATGATGAGGGTACAGATGTCTATTTGACATACTTCCTTTGGATGGATAGCAAGCAGTGAGATTTCTGGTTATATTTTAGTTCCATATGTAATTGTTTGAGAGACCTACAGATGTATTTCATAATGTCTATACTAACTTTTTCAACAGCAGTGTCAAGAACTCTCCACATCCTAGCCAAACATATTTTTTATCTTTTTCATAATAATCTTCCTACCTGCTGTGAGGTGATCTCCCATTGTGTTTTAATTTGCATCTCTGATGATTAGTAGTGACAAGCATTTTTTCACATATCTGTTGGACATTGCTTTGTCTTCTTTTGAGAAGGTGTTTTCAGGTCCTTTCTTCATCTTCTTATTGAATTATTTGGTTTCTTACTGAGTTGATTTTTTATGTATTTTAAATATTAACAACTTACCATGTGTATGGTTTATGAATATTTTTCCCATTCCATATGTTTTCTCTTCTCTCTATTGGTTATTTCCTTTGATGTTCACAAGCTTTTTAGTTTGATATTACCCCATTTGTCTATTTTTGCTTTTGTTGCTTGTGTTTTTAGGTTCATATTCCAAAACCCATTGCTCAGACCCATGCCATGGAACTTTGCCGTTTTCTGTAGTACTTTTATAGGTTCTACCCTTATTTTCATATCTTTAACTCATTTTGAGTTTATTTTTATATGGTGTGAAATGAAAGACTCATATCATTCTTCTGCATGTGGATATCCACTTGTCTCAACACAATTTATTGAAGAGACTGTCCTTTCTCCACTGTATGTTCTTGAACCCTTTGTGAAAAGTCAATTGCCTAAGCCAGGTGCGGTGAGTCAATATTGAAATCCTAGCTACTCAGAAGGTAGAGATCAGAAAAATCAGGGTTTGAGGCCAGCCTGGGCAAAAAGTTCAAGAGACCTCCATGACAAGGAATAGCTCGATGTGGTAGTGTACACCTGTCATCTCCACTATGCAGTGAAGCACAAATAGAAGGATCATAGCCCAGGTCAGCCCAGACCTAAAGCAAGACCCCATCTTAAAAATAGCCAAGACAAAAAAGGGCTGGCAGAGCAGCTCAAGTTGTAGAGCTCCTACCTAGCAACTGTGAAGCCTGAGTTCAACCCCAAATACTGTCCAAAAAATCAGATGCCTGTAAACACATGCATTTATTTCTGGAATCTCTATTCTGGTCCATTTGTCCCACTGTGACAGTTTTTGTATAAGAACCATGAACTTTAATTACTACAGTTTTTAAAGCTAAAATCTTAAGAGCTGTGACTCCAAAATAAAACTTTTAAAGCTGTAGAATACACACATAGATAGAGATAGATAGATAGATAGATACACACACATATATATGTATGTATTGTACATTCTCAAATGTTAGGCAAGCTTTCTACCACAGAGGTATATCCCCAACCTTTATTATTGTATTTTGAAACGGAGTCTCATTTAAGTTTACCAGGCTAAGTAGCTGTGATTATAGATGTGCACCACCAGGCCTGGAAATGAATTTTAAGATTCTTTTTTGAATTTTGGATGGACATTTTAAACCATATTAATTCTTTCAAACTATTAACATGGACTATCCTCCACTTATTTGTGTCCTCTTCAGTTTCTTTCATCAATGTTTTACCTTACCTCCCTGCTTAAATTCATTCCAAGGTATGTAATTTATCGGTGACTTTTTTTGAGACAAGCTCTCCCTGTGTTTCCCAGACTTTACTCCTACTCCTGATCTTACCTTCTCAGCCTCCTGAGTGCTTCAATTACAAGTGTGTGCTACAAGGCACAGTGGTATCTGTTTGAGTGGGGCTATTTTTATCATGTTTTTTTTAGATAGTTTATTGTTAGTGTGCAGAAGTGTTACTGACTTCTATATGTTGATTTGGTATCCTGCAACTTTTCTGAATTTTTTGGATTAGTTCTAACAGTTCTGGAGGAGATTCCTTAGGATTTTCTGTACATAGGATCAGGTCATCTGTAAAGAGAGAAAATTTAATTTCTTCCTTTCTAATGTCTATGCCTTTCATTTCTTTCTCTTGCCTAATTCCTTTGGCAAGATCTTCCAGTACTATATTGAATAGAGGTAGTGTTTGTGGTCATGTTTGTCTGTTCCTGATCGTAAAGGAAAAGCTTTCAACATTTTATCATTGATTATGAGATATGGGTTTGTCATATGTGGCCTTTATTGTGTTCAGAAACATTCCTTCTTTATCTAATCTGATGAGGTTTTTGATCAGGAACAAATATTGAATTTGTCAGATGCTTTTGCTGCCTCTGTTGAGATTATCATAAGGTTTTTGTCATTTGTTATAGTTTGGATATGAAATGTCCCACACAAGCTCATGGGATGAATGCTAGTTAGGATCCCACTGCTCTACCCAGATGGAAATCAGGGGTAGGCAAGGAGAAGCTCCTCCATTTATTTCAGGCCCTTGGTGTGTGTTTGCAACAGCAAAAGTGGATGACAGCAGGCAGTGGCAGTCAGCCCTAGGTCTTTGACAACTAGGGCTGTGACAGTGTTCAGGGCCAAAGGGTCAGGCACATGGCCTGGCATAATACATCTGTTTTATACCTCAAGCAAGAATCTGTGGCAGGAAGGGTCTCTCTGCCCACAGATTCCCTGTACACTGTAGTTTCACTTTCACACCTGTTCACCTATGCCAGTTTTGCTCTCCCTGCCACTGGCTAAGGCTTGCCCTAGCTGCTTCTGTCAGTTGCTCTTCTGTTGTTCTTTCTACCCACCACTCATGCTGCAGCCTTTGCTGGGCTGGCCTGGTTGGTCACTGTCAGCCAGATCCTTTTTCTGCTGTTGGTTTCCTCTACCTTGGGAACTGCTTGCTGCCCTTGCTGCTGCTCTGCTTCTGGGCACCATATCCAATCTCCCCCCTGCCATTTCTGCTACCTACACTGCCACAACTTCTCTTCTTTTTTTGTATTACCAACTCAGCTGCTCTACTAATGCTTATAATTGAAAGTGGGTAAAGAAGACCACTTGAGAGAAATCTTTTATGGACCTGCTGCTGCAATACCCAGGGGCAGCACAGGAGGATGTGTCATGACTGCTTACAAAATGAGCTGAGCAGCCCACTTATATAGACAGAAGGGGGTTATGATAATGAAGGTTTCTAGAAGTCCTTCACTCCAGGTAGTCAGGGCCCTGGGGAAATGTCTAACAGCTGTCTATTAAGGAATCAGCCCTTCCCAGACACTAACATCTTAGCACATTAAGATAAACTAAACTCTCAAAAGGGTGCTGAGAACAAAGGCTCATCTGCAACAGTGCTTTAACAGCATTTCACACTGCTCTAAGAATGCTTAACTACTGTCTGAATATCCCAGAGAGTGCAGGATGCCTACTGTCTCTTTCATATCCAGCTATGGAAACCTACTGCAAGGTGTTATACTTTGAAGATTATATTTTCCATTGACATTGAAATTATGATGCAGCCTCTGGAAGAGGAAGCAAAATCATAATCAATAGATCCCAGAGTAGCCAACAGATGCTACCTTGAGTCTGCAGTTTTATTTGGTTAGCTATTTCCTTCAAAATTCTCTCAATATACCATAATTCCATTAGCCTGAGTCATTGGCTAATGCAGCCCAGTGATTCTCCATGGGTCCCATTTGCCCATCAGAAGACATTTGGAAGTATCTGGACATTTTTGGTTTTCACAACTGGGAAGGAAGGAGAGTGTTGCTGGCATTTATAGGGAAGAGCCTATGGATTCTACTAAATATCCTGAGTGTGCAGCTCCCCAAAAGAACTCAAACCAAAGTGTCAGCAGTGGCACAGATGAGAAACCCTGCCTGGCTCACCAATTATGATGTCTTAAGATCACTGAGCTCTAACCATGGCTATTGTCCTATGTGTATATGTGAACTTATTAAAAACTCTCTTTAAGGACTGGAGGTGTGGCTCAAGTGGTAGAGTGCCTGTTTTGCAAGTGTGAAGCCCTGAGTACAAATCCCAGTCCTATCAAAAAAGAGAGAGAGACATTCTTCTGTGTCTTAAAAAAAATACTCTCTTTAAGTGTGGATTCAGTTGTGTTCATTGTTGCACGCTTGCATTATACAAGTACTTTCCCTTCCCTTGGATTTTTGCCAGTACTTGAAGAGATGTTTGCATGCAGATATCTGGAAGTGAAAACCTTCAAAGAAAGGAATGGACTTACAGAGTGGAGAGGATATAAACTTTTCGACACACAATGAGATCACATCAATGTTTTATTTTAAACTGAGCAGATGAATGCCACAATATTGTACACATGTAGGGAACTTCTTTAAAAATGACTGGCAGACTTTCCAAACATAGAAGCCCTGAGTTCAGTTCTTTTAATAGACATATTTGGCCTTGTTTTAGGCTTCATTTCATTCCCCTTTTCTATTGACCACATCTTATTAATGAAAATGGTTGCACCAAAGAGTGAGAAGATGGCCGTTAGAACCCCTAGTGGGAGCACATAGGAGAAGTGTTTTTTTGTCAGGGCTTCTTTTTTGACTGGAAAGGTACCTGGAAAGTCAAGGGTGGTTTCAACATAAAAGTCCACTGCATGGTTCCAGCTCACAGCAACCACTGTACAAGCACTACAGAGTATAAGGAAAAATGTAGAGATTTTGTAACAAGATCTCAGGAAATCTGGGTACAGGGCTTTCATCCAGCTGACGAAAGCAGCCTCCATGCTGAAAAACAGGACTCCCAACTTCATAAAATTAGCCAAGAGTATCAGGTTACGTATATGGTGAAGTTCAGGAGGAACGATCCAGCTCTCGTTGATAGTGGTGTGTATTGGTAACTCAACTATTGAACCTGAGATGTTAAACTTTTGATAATAATCAGCTTCCCAGAGACCTATGAACAAAACTTGGACAGTATCATTCTCGAATTCCCACACGTGCCAAGATTTACTCTTGGCTAGGATTATTCCAAAAACAAAGGCTATCAAACTGCAAAGTATGCCATTCCGTAGGTAGTTCCATTTCTTTTCTTCAGGAAACCTGAGGATCAAGTTGAGGAGGCATAGAGTCAGGCCAGGAACAGGGAAGAACGGGGGATGCAGAAAGAATGCGTCATGGTTTATTCAGTGCTGAAAATTTATGTCTAGTCTTTCTTGTCTGAAAGCTATATTTAAGCATTCTGTATAACTGTCCGTGTCCTAAATATTTTAGATAAGAATAAAAGAAGCCTAGAAATCCATGACTATCACAGGAGTATCCATTTTTAAGACATGCTGGGCATGTAGCTCAGAGAGAGAGTGCTTGCCTAGCATGTACAAGGCCCTGAGTTCCAGCCCCAGCATCACACACACATATACACAAAAAGAATTTGTAAGTCATTTTGGAGGGCAATTTGGAAATATCTTTCAAAAGCCAAAACATTCTTACTTCTTGTATAGCAACTCCAATTCTGGGAATTAGTAGTAAGATAAGAGCTTGCAAACTCATCTGTAGAGGGATATTTGTTGCAGCACCACTTGCAATAGAGAAAAAATAGAAATAACCTAATTGGGTATGAGTAGAGGAATGCGCAAATGAATTGTCGTTACCAAGGATGATTTAAACTGTATGAACAGCAGGAAAAAAATCCAAAAAAAAGCAAAAGGAATAAAATGTGTGATATGCTCAACTGGGTCAAAAGAATACCTTCCTTGATTTTCTTCCTTCCTACAAATAGATATGAACATTTTTTAAGTTTAAGAGATGCACACAAAAAGGAGTAATATTCAGGATATCAATGGGGTCCTGGAGAGGTATTCACTTTTATTTACATATTTTTTCTGAAGTTTGTAAGTTTTTAATGGAAATTACACATACTTTTGTAATTAAAAGCAGAATGAGCATGATCTTAAAGATACATATATGAAACATGACAAATCATGGCCATTTACATTTTTTACTCATCCTTAGTCAAAACTTCACTGTTTGTTAGATACTTCCTTGTTTTAAGTGCAACTTTTAAAATACCCTACTGTGTTTTACATGAAGCAAATATCTTCTATGAAGAAAATCTTACGCCTGGGCCAAGTAAAGTGGCTCACACCTATAATACCAGCCACTCTGGAGACAGACAGCTGGAAGATTAAAGCCAGCCCAGAGAAAATTAGTGAGACCCAATCTCAACAAACTAACTTGGCATGGTGGTGTGCACCTACAATCCAAGCTATGTGGGAGACATAAGTAGGAGTACCATGAACAAAGAACTCTAGGCAAATATGCCAGACCCTTTCGGAAAAATTACTAAATCAAAAAAGGGTGGAGCATGGCTCAAGCAGTGAGTATCTGCTTAGCAAGTGCAAGGTCCTTAGTTCAAACCCAATATCACAAAAAATAAGAGAAAAAATAAAGAAAAAGAAAAAATAGACTTCACATTTATACTATAAACCAAATTGTTTGGGTAGCTTGTCAATTCAAACCCTTCAGTGTGTTAGAGATCATCAGATAATGACGACCCAAGAGCATGCTCCAAATTTAAAGATTCCTTAGACCTTATTTTTTTAATTACCTGTATGTCCTGTTCATTAATTCACACATGTGGATGATGGAAGGATCACAAATGTTCTTTGCAGAAATAAGATATGTTGGACAGGGAGGGGAACGTCCAGCCAACCTGGGAAGATCCCAGAATGTGGTGAGCCACCTACAGCAAAAGCAGTAATGTTAGGTAGAGATTGGGGCTTGAACAAAGTGTCACAAATCTCCTGTTTTTCATAAAATATCCATTACATGCTTACCCTACACTTTGTATAGGCCAAGCCCATTGTAAACACTTCAGTAAGATTGTCACATTCAGTTCTCTGGACAGTCCAATGATAGGCATACACTTGTGATCCCCATGTTATACACGGGGAAACAGAGCACTATAGGTTAAGTAACATACTCAAGTTCTAAGTTACACAGGTACAAAGGGCAATACAGTTTTCAGGGCCATGGTGGCTGGATTCAGTGCCTCCTGCATCTCTTGATATTGGATGGGACTTATTCCCATCAAAAGAGTGTCAGCAAATAGATTAATTCCATGTCAATTATGATGGCCATCTGTATCCTATAAAAATGAAAGTGAATGATAGAAACAGACTGAAAACTACAAAATACTTGCCTCCTGTCTCCTTATCTCAGCTTTCATAAAGATCTTTTCACAGACAATACTTTTATCTAAAAAGAAAAAAATATGAATGTTAGTGAGAAATTCAATTCCTTTATACGTTAATGGTGGAAATGGAAAATAGGTGCAGCCATGTGGAAGACTGTACAATGATTCTTCAAAAACTTAAACACAGAATTACCATTTGGTGCAGCAATTCTACTTGTGGCATGTACCCAAGAACATTCAAAGAAGGCTCTTGAATAGATAATTTGTACATCTATGCTCACGGCATTCCTCACAGTAACCAAAAGGTGGAAACAATCTGCATATCCAGAGATGGATGAAGGAATATACAAAAGTGGTCTATACATTCATGCAAAGAAGGAAAATTCTGGCAAAAGCTACAACATGAATGAACCTCGAATACATAATGCTAAGTGTAATGAACCAGTCACAAAAGAGCAAATACTGTATGATTCCACATGTACACAGTCCCTAGAGGACTCAAATTCATGGAGATAGAGTAGAGTGGTGGTTTCCAGGGGATGGATAGAGGAGAGTCAGGGTGAGTGGCTCAGTTTCACTTAGGTAAGATGAAAAATTCTAGAGAGGATTTAAACAATTGAATGATCTTACTGCCAGTGAACTGTATGCTTCAAAAGGGCTAAGATGGCAAATTTATGTTACACATATTTTACGATAGTAAAACTTATCTTTAAACAGGGCAAATACTTTATAAAGAGCAAAGAAATGTTTAATTTATAAAAGGAAGGACGCCCTGTGGTTTGGCAACACCATCACATAACTTCCATGTCACAAGTTAATCTTTCACTTTCCCCACATGACTGTTTGCATGCAAGGAGGATGTGATCACCATGGCAATGATACTACCCAAAGCAGGAGTCACCACTCATATTCAAAGTGACACGCACATGGACTCACCTAAAAATGTCAACTGCTCTAGTGACTGTGCTGAAAATATAACGATGATCCTTTATGAAAAATAAATATGAAATGAGATAAATCTTTTGTGGGACCATCAGTCGAACCTTTTCCTCAACACCATGAAATGATAAAGGGATGCTCAAGAAGGCTCAAGGATCTCAAGGACTCTTCTCAGAAATAAACATTCTTATGTTTCTGTGACTACTAGTAATGGCTGGGGAATTCTGTGTAATGGACACATACCAAGACATAGTCATAGTCTGCATCACATAATCACTGGAAGGGTATATAAATTTCCAGCCCCTTCCTCTCTCTGTTTCCTGGCTGCCACTCAGTGTGGAGCTTTTCTCCACCAAGCCCTTTCACCATGATGTTTCTGCATTGCCATAAACCTAAAAGCAATTGATCCAGTCCACCACGCACTGAAACTTCTGAAACTATGAGCTAAGTAAATATTTCTTCCCTTAAGTTATTTTCTGCAGATATTTTGTCACAGCAACAGAAAGCTGACTGACACAACAACTGACAGAAAACACAGGAAAGAGGTCTAAAACTTTTGAAAAATGCTCAACTTCTCTAATACAAGAAATACACATTAAACCCAGTGCTGAGCATTTTATGAAGCCAGTATTACACTTATCCCAAAACCAGGCAAAGACACCTCCGAAAAGGAGAACTATAGGCCAATCTCCTTAATGAACATTGATGAAAAAAATCCTCAAAAAAAATAATGGCAAACTGAATTCAACAACACATCAAAAAGATCATTCACCACGACCAAGTAGGCTTCATCCCAGGAATGCAGGGGTGGTTCAACATATGAAAATCAATAAACGTAATAAACCACATTAACAGAAGCAAAGACAAAAACCACTTGGTCATCTCAATAGATGCAGAAAAAGCCTTTGATAAGATCCAACACCATTTCATGATAAAAGCTCTAAGAAAACTAGGAATACAAGGAAAATACCTCAACATCATAAAAGCTATATATGGCAAATCTATAGCCAGCATTACACATAATGGCGAAAAACTGAAACCATTCCCTCTAAAATCAGGAACTAAGTCAAGGATGCCCACTATCTCGACTCCTATTCAACATAGTACTGGAATTCCTAACCAGAGCAATTAGGCAAGAAGAAGGAAATAAAAGGAATGCAAATAGGTAAAGAAACTGTCAAAATATCCCTATTTGCAGACAATATGATTCGATACCTTAAAGACCCAAAAAACTCTACTCCAAAGCTCCTAGACACCATCAAAAGCTATAGCAGGTAGCAGGATATAAAATCAACATAGAAATATCATTAGCATTTCTATACACTAATAATGAACAAACTGAGAAAGAATATATGAAAACAATTCCATTTACAATAGCCTCAAAAAAAATCAAATACCTAGGTGTAAACTTAAAGGATGTGAATGACCTCTACAAGGAAAACTATACACTTCTGAAGAAAGAGATTGAGGAAGACTATAGAAAGTGGAGAGATCTCCCATGCTCATGGATTGGTAGAATCAACATAGTAAAAATGTCGATACTTCCAAAAGTAATCTACATGTTTAATGCAATTCCCATCAAAAATCCCAATGACATTCATCAAAGAGATAGAAAAATCTACCGTTAAATTTATATGGACACACAAGAGGCCACGAATAGCCAAGGCAATACTCAACTTCAAACTATATTACAAAGCAATAACAATAAAAACAACATGGTACTGACAGTAAAGCAGACATGAAGACTAGTGGTACAGAATAGAGGACCCAGATATGAAGCCACACAACTATAACCAACGTGTCTTTGACAAAGGCTCTAAAAATATACGATGGAGAAAAGACAGCCTCTTCAACAAAAACTGCTGGGAAAACTGGTTAGCAGTCTGCAAAAAACTGAAACTAGATCCATGCTTATCACCCTATACCAGTATTAACTCAAAATGGATTGAGGATCTTAATATCAGACCCCAAATTCTAAAGTTGGCACAGGAAAGAGTAGGAAATACTCTGGAATTAATAGGTATAGGCAAGAACTTTCTCAATGGAACCCCAGCAGCACAGCAACTAAGAGATAGCATAGATAAATGGGACTTCATAAAACTAGAAAGCTTCTGCTCAACAAAAGAAATGGTCTCTAAACTGAAGAGACCACCCACAGAGTAGGAGAAAATATTTGCCAGCTACACATCAGACAAAGGACTCATAACCAGAATATATAGGGAACTCAAAAAACTAAATTCTCCCAAATTAATGAACCAATAAAGAAATAGGCAAGTGAACTAAACAGAACTTTCTGAAAAGAAGAACATCAAATGGCCAAAAAATACATGGAAAAAATGCTCACCATCCCTAGCAATAAAGGAAATGCAAATTAAAACCACACTAAGATTCCACCTCACCCCTGTTAGAAGAGCCATCATTAACAACACCACTAATAACATGAGTTGGCGAGGATGCAGGGGAAAAAGGAACCCTCTTACACTGCTGGTGGGAATGTAAACTAGTACAACCATTCTGAAAAAAAATTTGGAGGCTACTTAAAAAGCTAAACATTGATCTACCATATGATCCAGCAATACCACTCTTGGGATATACCCAAAAGACTGTGACACAGGTTACTCCAGAGGCACCTGCACACCCATGTTTATTGCAGCACTATTCACAATAGCCAAGTTATGGAAACAGCCAAGATGCCCCACCACTGACGAATGGATTAAGAAAATGTGGTATTTATACACAATGGAATTTTATGCAGCCATGAAGAAGAACGAAATGTTATCATTCTGCTGGTAAATGGGTGGAATTGGAGAACATCACTGAGTGAGGTTAGCCTGGCCCAAAAGACCAAAAATCATATGTTCTCCCTCATATGCGGACATTAGATCAAGGGCAAACACAACAAGGGGATTGGACTTTGAGCACATGATAAAAGTGAGAGCACACAAGGGAGGGGTGAGGATAGGTAAGACACCTAAAAAATTAGCTAGCATTTGTTCCCGTCAATGCAGAGAAACTAAAGCAGATACCTTAAACGCAACTGAGGCCAATAGGAGAAGGGGACCAGGAACTAGAGAAAAGGTTAGATCAAAAAGAATTAACCTAGAAGGTAACACACACGCAAGGAAATCAATGTGAGTCAATGCCCTGTATAGCTATCCTTATCTCAACCAGCAAAAACCCTTGTTCCTTCCTGTTATTGCTTATACTCTCTCAACAACAAAATTAGAGATAAGGGCAGAATAGTTTCTGCCTGGTAGTGAGGGGTAAGGGGGGGTAAGGGAGGGAGCGGCGGGGGGAAGGAGGGGAAGGGGGGAGAAATGACCCAAACAATGTATGCACATATGAATAAAATAAAATAAAAATTAAAAAAATCAGTGCTGAGATACTGTTTCTCACCTATCATACTGAAGTACAATTCAAATGTCTTACACTGTATTCTTTTAACAAGGCTCTGAGGAAAGTCATTCTCATAGATTGCTCATTGGAGTACAAAATGAATCACCCATATATTTTCAGATTTAAAAATCATTATAGGATTGAGGGCAAAGAACAAGTGGTATGGGACTTGTCCAGTGAGTGTGCGGCCTTGCATTCAATCCCCAGTACCACAGACAAACAGAACATATGCATCGACCCTTTCATCCAACACTGCTAGGACTCTATCCTCGAGATATACTGGCAAAAGTACAAAAAGTTAAATGCACAATTATAATATACTCACTCATGCATATATAACTGCTTCATAAACTAGAGTACATTCATATGATGGAAAACTATGCAGCCACAAAACAGTGAGAAAGGGGCTCAGGGGCATGCATAAAGTGGTAGAACGTGCCCTGAGTTCAAATCCTAAAAAGCAAAAAAACTGATCTCTAGGGCAAAAGAGATAGGGTAAAGTTTGATCAATGGCCACTAAGGTACTGTTAGATAGGAGTAAGAAGTTTTATTGTGAAATTGCACAGTAAGGTGACTACAGATCACAATAATATGTTGTACAGTTGAAAAACCTAGAAGAAAGGATTATGAAAGTTTTTGAAATAAGAAATGATCAATATTTTAGGAGATAGAAATGTTTAACCTAAGTTAAGCATTACATTATATATTTATATAACAAAACATTACATGTTACATTGATACATATATTTTAGGTATCAGTTAAAAATTTTAAAGATATCTATACGCTGATATACAGTGATCTCCATGAGTTTACTGTCAAGTGAAAAAAAATGATGCTAAACAATATACATAGTGTGATAGCATTTTGCAAGATATGATTTAAATATTAAATACCTCCTCCTGATATGCAAAACAAAACAATGGAAAATAAACCAAATAACTTAAAAGTTACATATGATGGGAGGGAATAGGAAGGGAGTGAGAACAAACATGGTTCTTTCAGAATAAGCCTGGTTTTACAATTTTAACTTTGAAAATATGTAAATATTTCACATATTCCTAAAGAATTGTTTGTCAAAAAGGCAAAAGCAATCCCTAAAAATAGAAAATAAGCTAAAATTTGCTTATCAAGCTACTGGCGTAGCCGTACAAAGAAGATCATTTTACTATGCAGTATTATAACTACTTATATCTACTACTTCATGAAGTAGGAAGACAATAGTTAATAGGGTAGCAATGGAAAGAAAGTAGGAGTGAGAACTCTAATACATCATACAAGATGTATGGAGTAATGAAGATGGAAGGGGAGGTGGCTAAGTAAATAGAAGGGTTACTGAAAGAGAAGAAGGAGATAGAAAAGATCAACTGAAGGCATAGTGAGAAAGAAAAGAAAAAGGGGTCAGTGTCCCTGAAGGATGGGGGAATGGAGACAGAAAAAAAGAAAGAAGGAGAACTACTTTGTTGTGGACAGAAATTACAAATGGGAGAGCGATAGGAGAAGGGCAGAGGAGATATGATTTAAAAGTTGAATATTTAAAAAAACGGGTGTATATGTGAATATATAAGTGAGTATATATATATGTGAATATATTTTGGAACTCACATATAATGACTGTAAAAAAAAAGGAAAGGAGAAAAAGCAAAAAAGAAACCAAGAAAGACAGATCAAAAAATACCAAACAAATAAAACCCTAACAGAGACAAAAACAGTCAATATGTTGTTGGGGAGGAGGGTGGCTGTCTTACTTCTCCAGACAAGTTTTAGTTTTGTTAAAGAGAGATTTTGACTGTGTTTGAGGAATTGTGAATTGTTTTTAAATCTACTGGGGTTGTGAAGCATCACATACCTATGGAAAACTAGAGGAAATCTAAAATCTGGTTGAATGAATCACCCTGAGGCACACATCCATGTAGCCACCAGTCCGTTAAAGGTACCGCATAACTGCTTCCATTCATTTCTCTCTACCTGTACCCACTCCACTCAGCATGCATCCCCAAACATCTCTGTGTAATTTTCCTGTTTTTCACACTGGGAGCTGTGGAGTTGGCACTGCTTTCTGTCACTTAGCCAGAAGTGAACCAAGCCTTGTATGCACATATGAATAATAAAAGAATAAGGAAAAAAAGTTTATTAGTACAGCAAAGCAAATGAAAGATAGATAATACACAACCCAGACATGGATGTCGATAAAGCTGATAACAGATGCAAGGAGTGCTCTGATATCAGGGTATTCGTAGTAAAAAAAAGTGGGTGGGGGTTTGGCTCAAAAAATAAATAAATAAAAATAAAAAAAAATAAATAAATTTTAAAAAGTTTTCGAGTAATAGAGGTTTAACTAATTTTGGTAAATATGTACACTTTAATATTTAATATACATTACTAAGAAGCAATACATTAACTGTAATACTTGGCAATTGTTAAAATAGAATAATATTTAGGAACATGAGAAAATGTTAATGGTGGGTTGAATCTGAAATGCAGATGAAACTAAGCATATATGGTACTATGGTCTTTTTTGGACATCATTAAATATATTAGGATAATGCAAAACAAGATGCATCTAAACACTGGGATTACTAGGGATTTCTCTTTACATCTTTGTTTTAGGATAAATCTATCACTTTGTTGTCTGTATTGGGATTTGAATTCAGGGCGTCACACTTGCTAGGCATGAATGCTACTGCTTGAGCCATGCCTCCATCCCTTTTTGCTCTGGTTATTTTGGCGATAGAGTCTTCCTTCTTACCCAGAGTGGCCTTGACTGCCATCTTCCCTACTTTAGGCTCCCCATAAATTGAACCGTTACAAGTCAAACCATTTCTGTTAGTGAGATTTTTTGTGGCAATGACCAAAATACCTAGAGAACAACTTAAAAGAAAGAACTGTTTATTTTTCCTCCCAATTTCATTGGTTAAGTCCATGGTAAAGTGGTCCTGTTGATTCTGGGCCTATCATGATGGTGGGAGCTGCAGAACTACTCACCTCATGGTGTCCAGGAAAAAGATGAGAGGAGAAGAGAGAGAGACACCCAGGACATGATACAGCCCCCAAGGAATGCACCCAGTGCCCTATTTCGTTCCAGCTTCACTTCCTGATGTTTCTATCACCTCCCAATATAGTGCCGCCATCAGTGGACCAACTCAGTAACACATGACCATTTTGGAGGGTCACGTTATATCCAAACTATAACATGACCGTAAATCAGGGACCATGTATCTGTACAGAAAATAGAATACTGTTCCAATTCAAGCCTTAAAAAGAAAGGATATTATGACACAAGAAGCAACATGGATGTACCTTGAGGACATGCTAACTAATTGAAACAAACCAGTCACAAAAGCTCAAATAGCCTCTGATTCCACTTATGAGGTCCCTAGAGGAATTATATATCCATACAGACAGAAAGTAGAATGGTGGTTGCCAGGGGCTGTGAGCAAGGAGGAATGGGGAGATGGCATTTAATTCCATTTAACGTTCAGCAAGCTGAGAGTTTTGTCACATGCCTGTAATCCCAGCTAAATGGGATATTTATATAAAAGGATCAGAGTTTAGGGTTGATCCTGGGAGAAACATACTGCCAAAATAATAATATTAACGATAATAATGGGGAGAATGCTCAAGTTGGGGGAGATGAAAATGTCTGTAGATAGATGGTGGTGATGGTTGCCCAACCATGTGAATATACTTAATACCACATAACTGTACACTTAGATTTGGTTAAAGGGGCCTATTTTGTTACGTATATCTTATTGCAATAAAAAGAAAACACAAAGAAGAATGAAGCCTCTACTAACCAGCACAATAGTCTTCAAGTGAACCAGCAATGTGGCAGGAGGATAGTCACTCCACTGGTCGGCACCACTAATATGGACACAACTCCTCTCACATGTCCTTCATGGTCCTTCACCACTGGCTTTGTGGTCTAGGCAGTTGTGACCTAGACCTCCCCCACCTTCTATTCTGTCAGAAGATTCCATTACCCACTGTCATTGCCTTCCACATTCTCAGTTGGTAGCTCATGAATGCCATGACAACACCATCTGGGGCTTGACCATGACACTATTTTCAGTTCCCTTTTGTCATCTGTCATTTTAGCCTTTGGGGGTTAGGGTTTCCTGTGGACCACCAGAACGCATGTTCAAGATCCCTCTCACTGATTCACACCTGTCTGCTATAGCTTTCTTTGTTTTGGCCCAGAAGTAGTGTCTAATCCATATCATTGGAGGTAATGACATTTTAGAAAAGGTAATTTCCATGTGGAAATACAGATATAAGCAAAAATGGCATCCACCTGGATGAGATTTAATTGTGACATCCTGACAACTAAATCCCTAGGAAAGATATTATTTAATTCATGGGAAATTACCTCCTTCTAGGTAGACCTTGATTATAAATTCATTGGAACGTGGTTCACATGTGTGTGAAAGTAGAATATGGAAGATGATCCCTAATTTTTGACAAATTGGCCTGCTAACATTGGCCTGCTACACATTGAGTTTGTGTAAGGAAACAAAACTTCCAAAAGCCACAGGATGTCAGCAAGGCAGTACTAGAACCAAATGCATATATAGAAGCCATAATCCCAGTGGAATTCTATGCTTGCAGCATTTTCATAAGGAATTTATCCCAAGCAAATGACCAGAAACATGTGCAAAGATTCAAGTGCATTCCAGTGAGATATAACTGAGACAAAATGGAAATGAAAGCTCCTAAAAATACTTTAGGGAATACATTGAGAAAACCATTGCATATCCTTATGATAGCATATTACACCTCGTCAACATTACGTTGAAGCATAATTAAGGAAATTTCCCAATATAAACAGCAGATTTCAAAAATGTGTCATTGACATATTCCTGTATCTTTAAAAAAAAGAAAGGAAGAGATGGAGAGAGAGAAAAGGATGAGAGTGAATAAAGGAAGGAGCAAGGGAGGAAGGAAGGAGGGAGAGTAGATGGAAGGAAAGACAGAGGGAAATGAGGACAGGATGATGGGGGAAGAATGGAGGAAGGAAGGATGGAGAGAGGAATGGAAGAAGGAGAAAAGTGAGTATACCAGAAGTAGGGAGACAGGAAGAATAAAAGAAAGAGGGAAGTATGAGGGAAGGAAGGAGGGAAGGTAGGAGAGAGGAGGGAGAAAGAAAAAGAGGACAAGAGACAAGAACAAAGGGTAGAATAGGGCAGGAATGTGAGAGGGAAGGAGGAAGGAAAGAATGAGGGAAGGAAGAAAGGAGAGACAGAGGCAGTAATGGATATGTTGCCTTCCATTGCAATAGAAGCTTTGCAGATGTGACTGTGTTAAGGATTCTGAGATAGGGAGAGGAACCTGGATTATCTGCAGGGCCCAGTAAATTACACCCGTTTTTGTAAGGGGCAGGCAGGAGTGGGAGGGTCAGTGGAATTGGGATGGTAGAAACAGAGGTAGAGAGAGGTCAAAAATGCTAAACTGTCAGATCTATAGCTGGAGGAGGGGGCAGGAGACAAGGAGACATTCCAGCCCCGGGAAGCTGGAATGGCAAGGAAATGAAGTTTTCAGAGCCTCTACTATGACTTCCACAGCCTTGGCTTTAGCTCAGTGACATTCATTCCAGACTTCTGACCTTTGCAATGGTAACAATTAATCAATGTTGTTCTAAACCACTTTGTTTGTAGCAGTATATGTTTTTTTCTTTTTTTTTAAAGAAGGACTCCCTAAATAGTCCAGGTTGACCTCAAAGTTGTGATCCTCCTGCCTCAGCCTCCTTAAGGGCTGAGATATCAGAGTGCACCAGGACATCCGGCTTAAGTTTGTAGCAATTTGTTACAGCAGCACTAGGAAACTAATTTAGAGCCTCTATCTGGCTGTGAGATGACAAGTGATTTTATTTGTTCTTTATTGTCCCATAATATACTTATCTAGTTTTCTGTATTGGCAGCTGGTCATCTTTCAAAGAGGGAAGAACAACACAGGCACATGAATTGACCTCCACTCTCTAAACCAGTGCCTAACTTCAGGCATCCACTGGGGGTTTTGGAAGGTATCCCCCATGGATAAGTGCGGACGATGCACTCACAGCTTGGACAGCACTCTCTGAGCCAGGAAAGGCTTCCAGCCTAACATTAACACACTGGTTCATGTCACAACAGCCCATCTTTAATTACAAAGGACATGGTGGGCTCAGAGACACGAGGTCATTTGCATATGGCCGTTAAACTAGGAGGTGACAGAGGTGACTTTGGTGTGGGCAGTTGACTGTGGGATTTTGAATGTTTTAGTGTCTCTCTGTGTTAGTAGACTTTGCTATGACAGATGGAGCCCACAAATGGCCCCAATTCTTTAAATCTTCCTGTATCGCACTGTACCATGTGACTAAATAGCTACATGTGCTGAGCAGGTAGAACATGGTCCACCCACTTTGAGTTTGACTTTGTTCATGTGACGTGATTTGGTCACTGGAAAGTCAGCATGTACCACTCTAGGCCCTGTATTGTCCAGATGCAGCCTGGGTGTTCCGTAGTCAGTTAAGGCTCTGCACCAGGGCAGCTACTGTAGTGAGGTGGGGAAGGTCCTGTGGATAAGCCCCAATTCCCAGGGTTTGGGCTCTGCTGTGGGTGGGGAGGTTCCAGGCATGCAAAGTTGAAGTTGTGGGTGGGTGGCAGGTTCTACAAACACAGTTAGTAGGTTAGGGAACACTCTGTCATTCTCAAAGTCCATGCCTTGCCCTGCTCAGGGAACTCAGTGGCTGCAAGTTTTCCCCTTTTCCACCTAAGACCCCAATTTAATGTTTCATTTAGAGAGTGAAGGGTAAACAATTCTTGTCACTTGTATATATACCTACACTGCTAGGTTGGGTGGTGGGATTAGGGCTCTAGCCAGCTGGCTTGCTAGCTTCCACACCCACCCTTTGTCATTGGCTGGAGCCTCAGTCCTTGGGTGGTTTCACCCACTTGCTGGACTGGAGCCTCAGTCCTTGGGTGGTTTCACCCACTTGCTGGACTTGGGGCAGGTCAAGGGGCCTTTAATAAACTGGATTAGTCTAGAGTTCTCTTATGGATGGTTTTATTTATGTCTACACACTGTGCTGGACTGAGTGGTGCTCTCAGGGCTGAGTCAGAGCAAGGTTTCCTCCTTTTTTTTCTTTTAGAGATTTAATATAAGGTATTTTTTTCTCTAACTACTCTCTGGCTAGTCTCTTACTGGTGCCCTCTCTTGCCTTACTAACTTTCCTTCTTCTGCTTGAAGCCACATGCCTGAGATTTTATTTCTGGCGCATGGAGACACAGGGACGTGGTGAGTATCACCATTCACACACACCCATTTTATGCATTTTAAATGTACATTTGTGTAGCTCTAAGCACATTCCATACTGCTGGGCAGCCATTACCACCATCATCTCCAGAACTCTTTCATTTTCCTAGCAGAAATTGTGTAAGTAGTAATCACTAATCCTAGACCCCACCCTTGCACCAGCCCTCTAAAGAGCAAAAACAAATGTATAAACTCTTTAAATCAGCCAACACCCTAAAGTGAAGCATCACCATATAGCAGAGTAGACTGTACTTCTTCATCTTCATATTTGAGAAAATTTTAGAGATGGCTAAATAAGAATACAGCAGGAAAGTTTTGCCCTGGAAAACCAACCTCTTATACAACAGCTAACTTTCTGCCATTGAATATACCCACAACACACGCCAGTGGAAGTTTCCCCAGTCAGGATGAATTGTCCAGAACCAATGGTTAACTGTGGACATAACTCAGTGACAGAGCATTTGCCAAACATACATGAGGCCCTGGGTTCCATCCTCAGCAGCAAAAAAAAAAAAAAAAAAAAAAAAAGAGCCAATGACTAGGAGAAAAGTCACATGCTGCCTCTGAACAACTCTCACTGCCACCAGCCATACACAAGATGCTGTCAACTAAACCAGTCTCCCACATAACACCAGAGTTCCGTGGGGTCTGATGCCTAGATATCATGTGGGCATCACCGCGCATGGTGAGAGAACTGAAAATGGAAATAGTCTGTGGTGCAGAAACCAAAATGAGGATTCAATCATTAATGCAAACATGAAAGTCCAAATTCTTGCTTGACACTGGTTCTAGCCTAAATAAACAGTTCAAATAATGGAAATGCCAGTGGGTTAGATGGTATAGAGGACCTTGCACACGCTAAGCACATGTTCTACCATGCAGCTAAACCACAAGTCTGTCAGTAAATTTTCCGTGTCATCACTCTTCACCAATTACAGAGATGAAGATTTCACAACAGTGCATGAAAACCTTCCCTCAAAACCTAGCTCAGCTCAGCTACCATGAAAACTGGACACTCTGGAACAAGTCTAAATTCATTTATCAATTTGTTTGTGTCTTGCGCAAATTTTTATTAAAGTATTTCTCCTGTCCTTGTTGAAGTGCCATTAGCAAAGTGCAGACAATGGGATTTCAACGATTTTGAGACAAGGGGATCTTCTGTGACGACGCGGCTCCCTTAGTGAGGCCTCTATCCTGCATTCCATCTATGACTGGATCCTCATGGACCTGGGTAGGGTGTGGGGTGTTGAACACATGATGCCTTTTGACTGGCAAAGCTCCTTCTGACTCACTTTTGGATTTGTGATCATCTGGTTATGGATATTTGAACTTGATATTCAGAGAGGACAGGTAACTCATTGAAACCCACACAATTACGTCTCCTGGGTAGGAGAGACATAACTATTCGACTTAAAATTAAACAGAATGCTACCAACTTAAAAGTAATCTGACACTGGCTATCAATTTTGTAGAAAGATTGGAACACAGAATTAATCACAAAGGGCTTACTCATGCTGCCCCACATTTCCTTGTCTTGCATGATAGCCAGTCAGTAATGCCCTCAGACAGTTGGTGCAGTGTCTCTTCTAGGGTAGAAATGTGTGGTCCCACTGCCTCCCACCTGCTTCCTACTATTGACATGCAGGTCTTTTGATTTTTTTAGATGGGGACTCACTATGTTGCCAAGGCTGGTTGTAACCTCCTGGTCTCAAGATATCCTCCTGCTTCAGTCTCCCAAGTTGCAGGGAACTGGCGCAACTGCACAGGGCTCCAGTGCGTGGTTCTGTCTAGGAATTCCAGAGATCCCCACCCAGGATTCACACTGCTGGGTTCCCTCCCCAAAGACCACCATGATCACACATCCTGGGCCAGGTAGAGGAGGTTGGTTCAACAATCAGCACACGTGTATCGATGTCTTAATGCAGCTTCCTCCAGTTTAATATTATTTGCTTTTATTCCAATGACAACACAAAAATTTTTGGCGGCACTGGGGTTTGAACTCAGGCCTTCACGATTGTGAGGTAGGTGCTCTACCACTTGAGACACCACTAGCCCTTTTTGCTCACTTTTGCCCATGCTGGCCGGGACCACCATCCTCCTATTTTAAACTTCCCAGCATTGGGCCCAGCTATTTGTTGAGATGAGGTCTCACTAACTTCCTCCCCCAACCCTGGGCTGGCCTTGAATCTCAATCCTTCCAATGTCTGCCATCTGAATAGCTAGGATTACAGTTGGGAGTCACTTGCACCCAGGAATGCAATTTTTTATTAGCACATACTATTTATAAGATGGGTTTCATTGTGATATTTCCATTTGTGCCCATAATGTACTTTAATCAAATTCACCCCATATAATGCAAACTTTAACAAGTCCCCTCCATGAACTTCCTTTTCTAGGGAGTCTTCAGGGAAGAAGCATTCTTCACTGAATTCGCTTCAGCTCCTAAGGTCAGAGCTTCTGAAACAGGTTAATACACACCTTTGGATTCCTGAGTTCTCATTTGTTTGACAAATTTTCCGTAGACCAAGGGACGCGATGGAGAGCTCAGTACCATGCTGTTTTTCACACTTTATCTGGAGACTACACAAAGTGGTTGTTTTCCTACTTAAACAGAAGGGAGTGCTGTGCAGGCTAAGATGAAACAATTTGGTGTTTTCTTCTGTCTGTCATGGGGAAGCAATAAGAACCTATGTGTTTGGCAGAGGCATTTGTGTACGGTCCTCTTATCTCCTCGTGAATTCACTTTTCAGAAGTCTAACAGGAAAATCCTGTTTAGATATGTGAACTTAGAAAAGAAAATCCTGCCATCTTACCTAAGCCATAACTCACATAAAAAGCTTTGCATTGACTTCATTCTGCATGCAGAAACCATGGCCAACTGTTACTGACTCTTAACTCAGCCTGTATTTGTATCTTCCCCATTTGTGGAGAAATGGGATTTCCAGCAAATGAAGTGTTATGGGAAACTTGAAGAGAGACATGGGACTCTGAGGCAAGGAAGCAATGCTTTATTGTGCTGGCACAGACTCAGCAAATTTGTGTCCAAAAGCTGAGCCCCAAGAACAAAGGGGTCTCAGCTTATGTACACTTGTAAGCAGGTTACAGAGGCAATAAAATAAAAAATAAGGTTTAACCAATATGTGATTACATGCAATTCTATAGGCTACTTCACCCTAGTGCTATGTGACCTTCTACCCCCGGTGCTACGTGACCTTCTTCACGTTTGGATTCTTTACATTTTATCTCTCTGCTATGCCATCCCTTCCCCCCTGCTACTTTATCAGAACACAGGCCTGTCTGTTTCTCTTCTGGTCCTCCTTCCTGCTACATTATCCCCCCCTTGATGCTCGGACCCACCTAGGGTCAAAGAGCATCATCTTGATTTAGGGGTTTGTATTTCCATAGCATCATTACAGGGGAAGCCGTTTTTCTTTCAACTGTAGCCTTGATGAGGCTAGAGACAGACCTTACAATCAGGGGGGCAGGCAGGACAAAACCAGGCAAGCCCCTAAAATCAAAAGCATAACACTTATGAGGGTTTTGAATCCCCCAAAGTTGAAAACCGTCAGCCAAATAATCTCCAGGGTTCCAACCTTTCCAAGTCTGGACTGGGTAGTGGGCGATTTTTCTCATTTGGTCTGTGATTTCTTCTATGACATTTTCTTCATCATCAATCTGAAAGTAGCAGTTGCTTAGGTTAAATTTCCCAAAAATTCCTCCCTCAGAAGCCAGCAAATAGTCTAAGGCCAAGCAGTTCTGATAGATGGCATTGTGCATCTTAGTGCTTTTGCCAGCAAATCGAGAGCTCTTGCGGTTTCATTAGTTGTAATTTCAACAACAGCCTGCAGTGTGATGATGCGGTTGAGCACATATATATATATATATATATATATATATATATATGCTATAGCCCCAGAACCTGTCTTCTGCCCAAGTGGCAGGACCGTAGTACTGGATGATTTGCTTGGGAGGCCATTCGTTGTATTTACAATTGACAATTTGTAAGGCACCTCATTTTTGTCTACTTAATTTTTATTCATATATGGGGACTCCCAGTTTTTCACCTTGTCTAAGGAGAAGCAAGAAGTATGGCCTGATCGAGCCTAGTACACAAGACCCAAACCAGCTGCTGGGTAGTACCCTATAAGCTTGCTTCCCACAGATCCAATATAGCCTACTGGGTGCCCGCCAATCTATGTTTACGGTACATTTGCCCCAAGCTTTCGAGAGATTAGAAAAGCTGGCCATTGGGTGGGGCTGGGGCTCTGTGTGCTTTGGAGCTCCCCACCATTGGGTCTCTTGGGCAGTTTTATTATAAAAGCTTCTGTCCTAAACAAGTTAAATCCCCTACCAGGCGGGAGATACAGTAATTCCCAATGATAGAAATTTTGAGGAGCCAGACCCATGGGTCTAGCTCCCTTGCTTCCCATGGCCAGTGGCCTCCCATGTTGGTGTCTGGGCTATAGACACAGCCAATGAGAGGAACAAGTTTTTGGTCTTGCCAGATATAGGGAACTCACTTTTCACTTCCTCATAAAAGAAATGAAAGACTTGCTAAGAGGAACTCTCATGATTGATAATCACTAACTTGAGGTGCAGTAGGTCCCAAGATCATACCCCTTTTCCATTTATCTTTATACTGACAGTACGCCTCTGTTCCCAATCTGAGAGTTTAAGTACAATAAAATTTACAGGATTACAATTGCCAAGGGTACAGTTGGGTATAGGTGTTCCCTTGTGGAGGAGAGCCAAGTGCCCTACTTTCTGCCAAGTAGCCCATGAGACACAGCTCCAGTAAGCTCAATAATGCCAACCTGCACCACCACGTGACCTGCCAAGTGGGTCTGGGCACATGTATTTATCATTTAACATAGACTTTCTCCCAGGCTCTCTCCCAGGCTAGGCCTCTCCATCCCCTGCTACCTCAGTCTATAGCTGCACATACTTCAAAAAACACTGACACTGGTTTATCAGGGTTGAATACCTGGGTACGGTTAATGGGGTCCCTAATTCCTCCCCAGATAACACCATCAAATCTCCAGATCTCCGATCATTGTTCCCGAGGTCTATAGGTGGGGTTGAAGCAGACATGCTGGTTACCATGGGAACACACTAAATAGATGGTACAGTTGTGAGTGCATGACCCAGTGATGGTGCCTGCATGGGACTAGTAAGTATGGAAAAGCAAAATCCTGGTGACAACACTTCCTGCCTGAGTAGTATGCATACATAGGTCACAGGAGGAGGGCTCTGGGACCATAAAGGGAAACCACATCAGTAACAATAAACAGTAATTATGCATCCTGCCCAAAAGAGGTAGAAGAGAGCTAATAAAAACTTTTCACCATGAGTCCAGTCAGCAGAGGAGGTTTCTGCCAAACCTATGGCAAAGATTAGGGTAAGAACTACAGCAACGGACACAGATAAGGGGTGACAATGCATTGTAGTAAAATTACTGACATAGAAACAGTTCATCTATCCTGTTAGACAGTTGATTCCTCATGCTTCTGCCATGTGTAGCCTAGTCAGCTTCCGGAGTGACTAGAGCAGGGCTGTCGTCTTGTTGTTTATGGTCCCCTATTGTTTCCTGGGAAGGGGAGTCCTGCTGAGGAAGGGTGCTAACATTCCAGTGGTGCTCTTACATGGCAAAGCTGGAACAGGAATGCACTCCCACTTGAGAGAAGCTGGCTTGACTCGGCTGTAGTGGATCCAAGGAGCTATCTCTGCTACTTTGACTGCAGTAGGGGTAGACAAAAATGACAACAAAAAGGCCTCTCCAATGAGGCTTTAACAGTTGGGTATTCCATTCCTTTACCCAGATGGCATCCCCTGGCCTGTAAGGGTGCATGGGAGTTGTCAGGCTGACAGGGAGTCTCTCCCAGACCCAGTCATTGATCTTTGAGAGTCAACTCGAAGGCCTGCATCTGCTGCCTCAAGATGAGGTCACCTATTTCTTTAAGGTCCCCCTTATGCCCTTGATTAAGGGGAATGGGCATCCATAAAGGACTTCAAAGGGTGAGAGCCCTGTCCACTTTGTGGGACTAGATCTAATTCTTAGTAATGCTATGGGCAGTAATTGATCCCACTGCAGATGGGTCTCTTGACAGTTTTCCTAACTAATTTTAGAGTTCTATTCATGTGCTCCACTTTTCCTGAACTCTGGAAGCAGTAGGCCATATGCAACTTCCAGGTGATTCCTAAGCCCTTAGCCATTAGATGTACCACCTCTGCCACAAAGGCTGGCCCATTATCTGACTCAATAGACACAGGTATTCCAAACCGAGGGATGACTTCCATTAACAGACATCTGGCCACCTCCCAGACATTTTCAGTTCATGTGGGGAAGGCTTCCACCCATCCTGAGAAGGTACAAACAAACACCAACAGATATTTGCATCCTCAAGTTTGTGGCATTTCAGTGAAATCCATGATCAAGTTTTCAAGAGGACTTCCACCAACACTCTACACCTGGGAGGTGCTTTTAGCCCTGGTCTGGGGTTATTTTTGGCACATAGGTTACATCTCTCACATACTGCCTTACTTATGCTGGAGAGCTTGGGGACATAAAAACGCTGGGTCACGGTGGTCTCAAGGGCTGTTTGCCCTGAATGAGTTCCTTCGTGAAGCTGCTTGACAAATGTAGGGCCAGCGACTTGGGTATGGCAATGTGGCCATCAGCAAACTTCTATCATCAGTTTGGTAGAAATTTTCCCTCCTTGGTATTAAACCAAGCCTGCTCTTATAGTGTGTACTGTGGGTCCCATTCAGCTAAGGGGCATGGGAACAAGACTGCCATCAGAGCATTTGGGGCTGGTCCCCTTGTGAGCGCCACTTTTTTGGCCTTTTTGTCAGCTTTCTGGTTTCCCCAGGAAATTGTTGCATCTCCCTTCTGGTGCTCTCAGCAGTGTGTAACTGCCACCCATTTAGGGGCCCACACAGCATCTAGCAGTTTGAGAATTTCCTGTCCATACTTGATACTTTTTCCTCCCAAGTTAATGAGTCCCCTCTCTTTATATAAGGCCTCATGGACATGAGTGGTTGTGAAGGCATCTTTAGAGTCAGTGTAAATATTTACTCATATTCCTGCAGTGATCTGGAGTGCCCATGTGAGGGCAACAAGTTCAGTCTTTTGAGCAGAAGCCCCCATGGGCAATGGGCAAGCCTCAATAACCAAGTTCAAAGTCACCACCACATAACCAGCAAAGCATGTGCTGTCCTGGACAAAACTGCTGCCATCTGTGAAATATTCAACATCTGGATTGCTGGTGGGTGGATTGGTTAGATCTGACTGTCTAGAGAAAACTTCATCCATGACCTCTAAGCAGTCATGGTTTGGGGGGCCTGAATCAATCAGCAACAGAGTAGCCAGGTTTAGAATCTTAACAACCTCCAGCCAGATGTGCAGGTTTTCACATAGCATACTCTGGTATTTGACCATCCAAGAGTTAGTCAGTCAATAATTTCCCTTATACTCTGTGAGTGTCAGGATGGAGTGACAGTGAGTTCTTGTGCTAGGGTGAGCTTGTCTGCTTCTGTCACCAGGGCAGTGGTGGCTGCTAGGGCATGCAGGCAAGGCAGCCAGCCTTGGAAAACAGCATCAAGTTGTTTGACAAGTAAGCCACCAGACGGTGCCAAGAGCCCAGTAGCCGAGTCAGAACCCCAGTAGCTGTTCCCTTTTGCTCATGGGCATACAGGGAAAAGGGCTTCATCACATCCAGCAGGCCCAGAGCAGGGACATTAGTGAGTGCCTTCTTGATTTCTTTAAAGGCTTTCTCTTGCTCCCTCTCCCATACTAATGGCTCCCATTCTCCCCTCTTTTGGCTTCATAGAGGGGTTTGGCCAAGAGGGAGTAGGTAGGGATCCAGATTTGACAGAAATCTGCAGAATTTTGCAGCTCCCAAAAACTCTCTAATTTGCCAGAGGGCTTTAGGGGCTGGGATGGAACATGCAACCTGTTTCCTCTTGGGGCCAAGCCTGTTTGCCCCTGGGACAGGTGAAAGCTGAGATATTTGACAGTGTTTTGGCAAATCTGGTCCTTTTTCCTAGAGACTTTGTATCCTGCATCCCATAAAAGAGAAAGGAGAATGCACTTCCCTTCCATACAGTCCTCCTGAGTTGGTCCAGCCAGCAGGAGGTCATCTACATACTGGAGAAGTGTTGCAGCCATGCTGGTTGGCTGAGAAGTCTTTTAGGTCAGATGCCAAGGCAGCTCCAAAAATAGTACATGAATTTTTTAAGCCTTGTGGCAACCAAGTCCAGGTTAGTTGCCCCTTTTGCCCAGTGTTTGGATTTTCCCATTGGAAGGCAAAAATAGGCTGGCTCTGTGGGGCCAGGCAGATGCAGAAGAATGTGTCTTTAAGATCTAGGCAGGTAAAAAACCTTGCCTCAGCTGGGACAAGGCCTAAAAGCGTGTATGGATTTGGGACTATGGGGTGCAAAGTGACAGTTGCTGAATATACTGCCGCGAGGTCTGGAACTGGCCTGAAATCCTCAGTCCCCAGTTTCTGGACTGGTGATAAGGGGGTGTTCCAGGATGACTGATAAGATCAGAGGATCTCATATTTTAGGGTCCGTCAAAGTGTTTTTGAATTCTGACCTGGGCCTTGAGGGGAATGAAGTACTGTTTCTGGCTGACGGAGGTGACTTCCAGCTTTAGTTCCATCACCACTGGGGGCACATTTCAGGCCAGACTTGGGCAGTTATCTCCAGCCAATACACCTGGAATCTTGAAGGGAAGTTCAGGAATTTCAAGGGGCCTCCCTTGAGGGATATAGAGCCACCTGTTCTTGTACAGTGGTGAGGATTAAAGTCTTTGCCTCAAGTCCTCTCAACTTTAAGGGTGCTGAGCCATCTGAATCAAAAGTTATCTGTGTCCTCAGTTTGCATAATAACTCCCTGCCCATCAGGCCCACAGGGCAATCAGGGAGAGAAAGGAATTCATGCCTTACTTCATGACTCCCAAGATTGCATCATCTAGCCATTAAGAAAGGGCAGTGGACCCAGTCCCCTATAGCCCCAATAATAGTTGTATGCTTGTCAGAAAGAGGACCCTCTGGTTGGGTCACAACTGAATGCTCAGCACCTGTGTCCACCATGAGATCAATGGGATAGCCCCCTATTTTCATTTGGACCATAGGCTCCTGGGGGCCCAGTAGAATGGAGCCCAGTCTGTCCTAGTCTTCTTCATAGCCTTCCAGGCCTGCCAGACTGACAATGTTTTCCTTCCAGGGGCTTGCTCCTCTGTGGGTGGGCTAATATTTTCATTTGACAACCTGGCCTCTGCCTCTGAATATCCCCAACCTGACCCCTTGGGGACACTTATTCTTCCAGTGCCCTTCATGATGACAGTAGGTACATTGATTTCACCCTAGTTCCTCCCTAGGGCAAGGGCATCCTGGGAGCAATTTGTCATCATCCTCAGGGATTGCCTCTGCCTCTGCCTGGATTAGCTCACTAGGGCCCATCTGACTGTCCAGCAAGGTCTGCTGCAAGGAGGTCCACTTTCCTTTTCATCTTTCTGTCAGCCTCCCTCCTAGCTTCCTGTTCTTGATTGACAAAAACCTTTGTGGCCACCTCCAGAAGCTGGCTAGCATTCATTCCAGCAAATTCCTCCAGTTTCTGCAATTTTCACCTTATGTCTTCCTGGACCTGGCCAAAAAAAAGCAGCACTAATCATCCACTGGTTTTCAGTGGCTTCTAGGTCAAAGGGAGTGTACAAAAGGAAGACCTCACACAAATGCTCATAGAACTGGCTGGGACTCTCATCTGGCCCTTGGAGGACTTCTGATGTTTTGCTCACATTCATGGTCTTTTTCCCTCTTTCCTTCGTGCCTCCCAATAATGCCTCGTGATACTGTTCAAGTCACTGATAATCTCAGCTATTATTGGGGTCCCAATGGGGATCTTCCTCAGGGAACTGGGCCTGAGCATATTCTTGGGCACTTAGGGTGCCCTCAGTTGCATGATCTTCTAACCACTTTAGAGCTGCCAACATTATATGGTGTTGCTCTTCAGTATTAAATAGAGTCAGAAGAAGCTGTCGACAGTCTGTCCAGGTGGGTTTGTGAGTCTGGATGATAGACTCATCAAATCAATCACAGCCTGAGGCCTTTCCATGAAGGAGGGGGTATGATGTTTCCAATTGAGGAAGTCTGTGGTAGTAAAGGGCTAAGAGCAAATGTCCATCTTCCTCCTTGTATTTAGCCTTCCTGGTCATAATACATGGGATTCCAGGCTTCCCTCAGGGGCATCTGCAGGGCAGCGGGAGTCTGAGGAATGGAGGGGTCCTCACAGAGGCTGGTTAGATGTTCCTGATTGAGTGGGGGATGTGAGGTGAGCACCAGCAGACTTGGAGTGGGTATGAGGTCCATAGGACTCAGGGAGGTCAGGGGAGTCGAGGCCCCAGAGGCTTCCAAACCAGATTTTACAGGTATGACTGTCCTTCAAGTTTTCCCATCCAATGTCAGAGGCAAGGGTGCAGAACTGGGTGTTGGTGGCAGAGGTGGATAAAGTGACACATAGGTCAGGGGCATTTCCTTGAGTTCCTCAGCCAGTATAGTTTCCTTTGTTTTCTCTTTACACTTGGAAGTTGCAGCCACCCTAGCTACCATAATCTTACAGGCCTCTTCCAGACAGGGCCTTAGCCATGTGGGCCAGCTGAAAACAGCATCCTGCCAACAGTCAATATAGGGAAATTGGTCTGGGTGTCCAGGCCTTCCTACAATTACCCTGTAAATTCATTAACCACAGTTTTATCTAATGACCCTTCTGGGGGACACCCTACGCCAACAGCAGGCCAATCTACTTCACAAAAGACCTTAAGCTTGTTAGGAGTTAACTCCATAGTCTCCACTAAATCCCTTTTTAAAGTTTTTAACAATTCACTCCAAGGGAGTGTTTTTACTCTGATTTCCACCCATCTCCTCCCTTTACCAGACAGCAAGACAGACACAGAGGAGGAGGGGTTTTGGAGGAGAGGTAAAGGGGGCCTCTTCTCCTACACACAAGGAAGAACAATTGCACCTCTTATCGATGACCTGGACGTGTAGGCCAGGAAATGCACCTACAGAGTCCTGACTCACTTCGTCCATCTCCGGCCACTGCCCTCGCAAGGATTTAGGCATCTCTTGGCAATAGTGAGTCCATATAAATCCTGTACTGGAGGCCCTGTTAGGGCTCACCCTTGACCATATGATTCAGCAGGGACCCACAAATTGGGACTCCTCACTCACTTTGCAGCTGGGCTGTATCTCAGGCTCACACTTTCACATACTCTCACACAGCACAGTACTTCCACCCTGCTCCCTGAACCTGAGAGACATGGTTTCACCCCAAAAGGCACTTACTAGGGTGTCTCACTAGGAGTTGAACAGTCTCCCCTTCTGCCTCCTGAGGTAGGGCTGAATTCAAACCAGGGTCTTACCAGTCTGACAGGTGGCACTGCCCTTGTTGGTTCCTGTGCCTCACTGGGCTCCGTTGTGTGTCTGAGGACCTCACCCAGACTTTCTGGGAGGATGAGTCTCTCCTCTGGATCAAGTTGTCTGTTAGTGTGTGGCAGGATCAATTCTCCTGGTGGTTCGGGGGAAGCACCCCAGCGACAAGGGAGGTGAAAAAACCACAGTCCCACAATCCCAGCAATGAGCCCCCAAGAAATGTTATGAGAAACTCGAACAGAGACATGGGACTCTGAGGCAAGGAAGCAATGCTTTATTGTATCGGCACAGCCTCAGCGGACTCATGTCCAAAGGCTGAGCCCCAAGACAAAGGGGTCTCACCTTATATACCCTTGCAAGCAAGTTAAAGAGGCAATAAAATTAAAAAACAAGGTTTAACCCATATATGGCTACATGCAATTCTATAGGCTACTTCACCCTAGTGTTAAGTGCCCTTCTACCCCTGGTGCTATGTGACCTTCACATTTGGATTCTTTATGTTTTATCTCTCTGCTATGACATCCCTTCCCCACTGCTACATTATTGGAATGCAGGCCTGTCTATTTCTTTTATGGTCCTCCTCCCTGCTACAGAAGGAGCAATAGAAAAAAATTAAATGGTCAAAGCAGATCTCCCACAGGTTGGCATATACTTTCCAACAAGGCACTCATTCCTGGTCATTTCTAAACATTAATTATCATTCTTCTTAGAAACAGCCAAGACTTCTACATTTAAAACCTGGGCAACCATTATTTAGAGTGAGGGTAAAACACAGGTGAGCAGATCTTACCACAGCCAGGGCTCACCTACTGCTAATGGAAAAACAGGGCCAGGAAGGACAGTGTATCCAAGACTGGCTGGCAGGTGGCACAGCTCTTCTTAGAGCCCAAGCCTCCCTCCAGTTGAGTGTCCAGCTGCCCAAGGGATGCAATGCCATTGCACAGAACAAGGGCTCCACTCACTCAGCAACTAGACAGCACCGTGCACTCCTGCTGGCCATTCTGGGTCCACATGACTTGCTCAGAAGATTCACCAACACCACTGGTAATAATACTATCAGGAGGAGCATTGTTCACCCTTGCTCACACACTCCCAAATGTAGAAACTTAAAACATGCCTAAGAATGCTTCTGAGAGCAATGACCTCTCACTTTCACCCACAGGGATGGAAGACTCTACTGGCCATCATCACCATTTTGAAATTCAAAAACACCAAACAAAGCCAAAATTTCAGACATTTTTTTAAGGTTTAAGAGTAAGACTCCTGCATGTTCTATTCTCTCTCTCTCTCTCTCTCTCTCTCTCTCTCTCTCTCTCTCTCTCTCTCTTTCTCTCTGCATGGCTACTGCTGAGCTTGACTCCTGGAATGCCTGTCATGGGGCAAAGGCAGCCTGCATGCTTGTGCACAGTAAATGGAGAGGGGCAGATAATCAGTGGTAAATGCTCAAGAAATCAAAAGAAGCCACCAGGAGGCAAGATGAAGAGAGTGTCTCTGAGTAATGCCATGTGACAGGCAGTTGGGAGGCCTTTTATAAACTGTCAGTCAGTTACATTCCATTCAGACTAGGGCAATACCCATGTTGAGTACCTACCTGTTACCAGTATTACAGGTAATTAAGATACCACATTTCCATACCAAACTAACCAATAACACATGCCTGGGGCAGTGATATTTAATTCAGTATATGATGAATGACCTCCTTGGTACCAAAGTTCATAGATGTCATGACCATCATCTGCCCAACTGCACTTCTAGGAAAGAACAGAGAGAACATAGGCAGAGACTGCTCTGGAGTTCTCAACCAGAATACAGCGTCTACTGGGGCTCATACACCACTGAACTTTGGCTCAGTTAACAGTAGAGTCTAAGGCATAGGTTGCAACCACCATTGTTGTACCAAAGATGTGTTAGATGGAAACACAAAACAATGTGGATGGCCCAAGATCCCCCTTTAGCTTGCTAAGCAGGTGCTCTACCACTCGAGCCACTCACCAGCCCCTCCTTTAGCATCTACAATAAGTACGGTGACTTACTAAAGATGTTTTTAATCCCAATCAAATTCCTAGAAGAACAGAGTGAAAAAACTCACAATTACTATGAACGAGAACATATGAAAATTACTCCGTACCTCCTAGAGCCGATGCATCTCGTGACCACTGTGCAGGCAGATGGCCCTGTTTCTCCACAGAACCCACTTAGTCCACCCTTTTCCTGTGACAGAACCTGGAATGGGCCTTGGGTTGACGTGTGTGAGAAAATGTCATACATTTGGCCTATCACACAGATCACCTTACCTGCTGTGTCCTGAATGTTTGTGTCCCTTCAAAACTCCCATGTTAAATCTGAAACCCCAATGATGGTACTAAGAAGTAGGGTCTTAGACAGGTTATTAAGTCATGGAGCCTCATGGATGGGATTAGTGTCCTTATAAAAGAGACCTCAGAGAGCTCCCTGCCCTTCTATCAAGTGAGGACACAGTGAGAAGGCAGCCCTAATGAGACACTGAATATGTAACCCCTTGACCTTGGACATTCAGCCTACAAAACTGTGAGCAATAAATCTCTGTTGTTTACAAGCCTCTTGGCCTTTGGAATTCTCTTATAGCAGTAATGATAGACCCAGGCACTATTTTCAGAACTTTACACTGATAGCAATTGAAAGATAATTAAATGTTATCTACATCTTAAATGATAAATGCATAGCCTAGGCACACAGATAAAGCTGTAGTTTCAATACCTCTGTTCAGAGATATAACAGTATCAATGGCATCCTTTCTCTGCTGAGTTATTCTAAAGTTAGAAACAAAAATGGCTCGGAACTCCAGAGCAGAGAAGTCAAATGGAAATTTGTGTAATGAGGGAAATACTTGTTATGTGTTCTGTCCAGCATAGCAGTCACAAGCTACCCATGGTACAGCTGAGGAGCTGAATTCTTTCCCTTGGTTTTCATTAACATATACAGCACAAGTGACAGGTGGCTACTGAATCACACAGCAGAGCTCTAGAGCAGGCTTCTCAACCTCAGTGCCAATTGATATGTGGGTCCAACAACTCCATTGTGTGGACCGTCCTGAGTGTTGTGGGATGGTCAACAGCTTCCCTGGCCTCCACACTCTAGATGCCAGCAGCATCCTTATGACCACAAATACTGCCTCATGTCCCCTGGGGTAGGGGCGGGGGGGCACACTGCACTGCATCCCCCAGATTGAGAACCAATCAATGCTCTAGAGAATGAGATGAAAGCTCTCCACGTCTTCCACTCCTCAGTTCCCCAAAGACTCTCAGGGAGGGAACCTGGTGTGAAAACAGTGAGGCAGTCGGTGTTCTTGAATTGTCAGTCCTTGCCTGGCAGCACTCATCAGCATCTCGACCATCAGCACAGAACATGCCTGCCTGAAATTCTGACACCACCACCATGGAATAACATTGACTTTTGTTCTGCTTTAAGAAGAGCTGTGCGCCTGCTGAGCTTTCTATCACTTAAAACATGCAGAAAGGGAGTGTGAAAATGTGACACTATGCAAAAGACCAACTTCATTTAGAGATCTCCTGCTTAGGTAAAACCTGACTGTGATCATAAATATTAAATGCACGGGACAAACAGTCCTAGTCTGCAGGTGCCATGGGTCACGCGTTCAGCTTGGATGAAGGGGATCGGGGCAGCCATTCTCTGTAGGCAAGGGCACCCCCACCCTCCACAGAGAGTTAAAAACCCAACTGATCCCTGCAGCCGTGGCTTCTCCTCCAGGTAATTTCCCAGGACCAACTTTAAATCCAGTGTCTCTAGCTGAAGCAACAGTTGAAAACACTGAAGCCTGTGCCTACAGAAGGCATCTTATGAGATGAACAAGTGATACACACACACACACACACTGACAAAAGCAGTACCTTGTTGAATTATCATCTTGGATAAGCAGAGGAGGCTTGTCCGTCAGCTTCTGTGGAGCAAACTGAGGGGAAGGGGAGCGAGAGGTTTCCATGGAGGATGTCTGCAGGTGCCCGACCTTGGAAGGGAGCAGTGCCTCGTTCATATGCTAGCTCTCTTGGGGCTGGGCATTGCTGAAAACAGAGGGCTGTGGGAGAGGGGCAGGTGGGTCAAATGCACATCCATAGTCACCTGGGGAGGAGTTGGGAAAGGACTGCCGGGGAAGGCCAGGGGAGTGCCTGCAGGTGTGCTGTCAATGTCCCTGTACCTCCTGGGTTAACACTTGGGTGGTAGAGGCCTCTGTAGGACTGCCTTCTTAGGGAACAGAGCTGAGTTTACCAGCCTCAAGTCACATCCCTGAGTATATGGGTATTAATGGGTACCCTGGACTTGGGGTCCCCAGTCTGTCGGTGCATTCTCCTTTGAGTACCTAGAATGTCAAGGTAGAGTTCCCTTGGGCTGCTCTGGGGCTTCCTGGGCATGTAATAATCCCAGTGTCTTGCCAATCTCCTGGGACCACACTGAGGGGTTAAACCCATATGTCTTCCAATACCTGTCCCCGTTGCTATGCCTGACTCAGTAACGATCTCTAACACATGTCAGATAACTTGAGGCTTTATGTTGGCATGTTATACATGAAACATGAGGCATTAAAGAGGCAAGTACACATGGATGAGTACAGAAAAACATATACACTCCTACTGCATTCTTTTAATTGAAAAATTATCAAAAAATTAGAAAACCTATTTTTGTGAAAATTCGGATACAGCTACATTCAGAACTATTTACTTCAAGTTGCAGTATTTTTATGTGGCTTATGGGAAACTGCCATTTGAAAGGTAGACCTTTCTAAGATGGACTGCAAATCATTGCAGCCAGAAAACCAGCAAATGCAGTCAGGTATTATGATCAATGAGAGAAAGAATGGCTATTTCATTGGAAGTAGCTGTGACTCGCAAATATTCCCACTTCTGTATCTCATCACATACACAGACAGGCAGAAACATGCCTGCAATACACTCACACAGAGGTAGGCTTGCTTCTGTGATTATCTGTGCCATCACTAAAGCACATGGGCTGACAACGTCAAATTTGCAACACATCACCCTGGCTTACCTTTGCCAAGGCATTGTGGCAAACCAACAAAGAGTCGTAAAACAAGTCCCTGGTTTAAGGAAGGAGCGATTCTCAGTTTAAAAAATGTCCTGCAATCCAGCTAGCATGAAGAATAGGTAAGAGGATCTCAACTCAAGGCCTGCCTGGACAAGAAGCACTAGACCTTGTCTGAAAAATAACAAAAGCAAAATGGATTGGGTTAGAGGTGTAGTTGGGATTGAATTTAAGGCCTCACGCTTGCTAAGCAGGTGCTCTACCACTTGAGCCATGCCCACAGCACTTTTTGCTTTGGTTACTTTTGAGATAGCGTTCCACATTTTTCCCTGGACCAGCCTGGACCACAATCTTATTGATGCTTCCCACATAACTGGGATGATAGGCAAACACCACCACATACAGCTTTGATTGATTGAGATGGAACCTCAAGAACTTTTTGCCCAGGCTGGCCTCAAACTGCAATCCTCCCAATCTCTGCCTCCCCATTGGCTAGGCTCACAAGTGTGAACCACTACACCCAGCCAAACTTATTTCTTTAAAATATGTGAAGCAAAGTTGGCAAAATTTAACATGTATCAAATTTCCTGAAAGTTATTGGGGGATTTTACTGTTTGCTTTCTATATTTTCTACATACATAATCTTTTGTAATGTAAAGCCAGTTATTAAACTTCAATAACTATTTTAAGTCAGTGAAGCAAGTTACAGTGAATGGTGAGGATGAACACCTTGCACGTTAAAAATCACCACATCAAATAATTTAGGAAAATCACTCAAAACATGTTCAACAAGAAAGGGCAAATTAGAAAACAATGATACGGTGTCATATTTTGTTTTAAAGTTATTAACTCTCTCTTTGCATCACATATCTATAAATGTGAACATAATTCAGACTTTAATTACACCTGCATATTGCCATGGTAGATGACTTGTGTTTTTCTCTTGTATTCAAATTTTAAGATGAATATTTAGTCATTTTATTGGAAAAGAAATTAATGAATTGTTTATGTAAGTAGCATGTCAAAAGTAAACAAACAATAAAGAAAACTGTTCAATTTCAGAGCAAATACTATGAAATTATTCTTCTGACTAGTATATTTGATATGCTTATGCTGATGTCCTAAGGACAAATGGAAGAGTGTGTTAACCATGTAGAGTGGAACTATTTTTGCTTGTAATGTATTTTATGTGCCTAGGTCCAGATACAATTATAGTGGGTGACCTCAACACTCCACTCTCATCAATAGATAGACCATCCAGACCAAAAGTTAACAAATATATAGCTAGCATTTGTTGCCCTTAACGCAGAGAAACTAAAGCAGATACCTTAAAGCAACTGAGGCCAATAGGAAAAGGGGAACAGGTACTAGAGAAAAGGTTAGATCAAAAAGAATTAACCTAGAAGGTAACACCCATGCACAGGAAATCAATGTGAGTCAATGCCCTGTATAGCTATCCTTATCTCAACCAGCAAAAACCCTTGTTCCTTCCTATTATTGCTTATACTCTCTCTACAACAAAATTAGAAATAAGGGCAAAATAGTTTCTGCTGGGTATTGAGGTGGGGGAGAGGTAGGGGGCGGAGTGGGTGGTAAGGGAGGGGGTGGGGGCAGGGGGGAGAAATGAACCAAGCCTTGTATGCACATATGAATAATAAAAGAAAAATGAAAAAAAAAAAGAACTAAACAACACCATTGACAAAATGATAGTCTTCCATCCTACAGCAGAGAAATTTTCCTCAGTAGCCTATGGAACTTTCTCCAAGTTAGGTCACATCTTGTGCCACAATGCAAGTCTTAACAAATACAAAAAAGTCAAAATAATTTCCTGTATCCTAACAGACCATTATGGAATAAAATTAGAAACCAATAGCAAGAAAGACTATAAACACTTTCAAATATGCCCAGGGTCAATGAAGAAATTAAGAAAGAAATTTAAATTCAAATGGAAATGAAAACACAACCTACCAGAACTTGTGGGACACTACAATGACAGTGCTAAAACAAAATTTATAGCCATGAGTGCCTATATAAAAAAACAGCAAAAGAAATAATCTAATTGATAAATAGGCAAATGAACTGGACAGTTCTCAGAAGGAGAAACACAAATGGCTAATAAGCACATGAGGAAATATTCAACATCCTTAACAAAAAGTAAATGCAAATCAAAACCACACTGAGATTTGATCTCACCCCTGTCAGATTGGCTATCATCAAGAAAACAAATGACAACAAATGGTAGAGAGGATGAGAGCAAAAAGGAACCCTCATACACTGTTGCTGGGAATGTAAACTGGTGCAATCTCTATAGAAATCAGTTGGGAGTTCCTCAAAAAACTAAAAATAGACTCACTAGACCACTCTTGTGCCTGAAGTGGTGTATATCTGAAGGAGTGTAAATCAATATACAAGACAGACACCTGCACACCCATGTTTACTGCAGCTCTGTTCACAACAGCCAAACTGTGGAATCAGCTGAGGTGCCCAAAAACTGATGAATGGATAAATACAACCACAACAAACCACAAACAACGACAAATGTTGGCAAGTATGAAGGGGGAAAGGAATCCTTATCCACTGTTGATGGGAATATAAATGAGTGCAGCCACTGTGTAAATCAGTGTGAAGTCTCCTCAAAAAAACTAATAGTAGAACTGATACTCGGATCCTGATATACCACTCCTGGGTGCATGTTCAAAGGATTGCAAGTCAGGATATAAGGGAGACCCTTGCACACCCAGGTTTATTGCAGCACTATTCACAATAGCCAAGCTATGGAATCAGCTTATATTCCCTTCAACAGATAAATGGATAAAGAATATTCGGTACAGGCAGGCAGCGCCAGGCTCCGTCAGGCAGTCACGGAACCCCGGTGGGGCAGCAAGAGCCAGCTGCGATGTTCAGCGCGCGGAGTAGGTCCAGGTGGCAGTGTCTCTTACCCCAAATACCAGCAGTACGTGGACTCAGATGGCCCCCTGAAGCAAGGCTTGAGGCTGTCACAGACCTCATCTCCCTGAGGAGATGGCGACCAAGCTCACAGCCCAGCCAGAATCTGGTCGAGTCAACATAGTGTCTGCAGCCCCAAACTCCCAGTTTGGACGACTGCGGAGTTTTCTCACCGGTTCTGTTTCCCAGCACAGTCACTTGCACAGTCACGCAGTGATGCCCCTCCTCTAGCCCCTCTTTGTCTACCTCCATCTCCACCTGGTCCAGAACAGCTCCAAGAGCACGGTGGAGAGCTTCTACAGCTGCTCGCATGGGGTGTTCCTGCAGAACGCAGTCCACAAGGACGTCGTCCTGTAGAACTTCCAGCTTTGTGCATTCCTGGACAGGTATGTGGTCCCTCCAAGAAGGCAGCTCCGACTACCTGATCCACTACCCCCAATGCGACAACACTGTCCCATGCAAGGTCCTCACCGTGCACATGCACCTGGATGTGCAGCCTACCAAGAGGACGGACTACCAGCTCCACGCCAGTGGAGGCACCTCACGCAGCGAGCATGGAGGCCTGGAGCCCCCGGAGGCAGCCCTGGAGGTCCTACAGGAGAGGATCTAGAGTGTCAAGGACGTGCCTCCTCCCTCACCATCTGCTTCTATGTCTTCTACAACACAGAGCAGCTGCTGAACACCGCGGAAACCTCCCCCGACAGCAAGCTGCTCGCCGCGGGCTTTGGCAGCTCCTGCATCAAGCTCTGAAGCTTGCTTTCCAAGAAGCTGAAGTCAGAGCCCCACCACACGGACGCGTCCCGCATCCACCCTGCTTGTGACCCCAGGAGGGGAAGGAGGAGAGGGGAAGGGAGAGGAGGAAAGGAGGAGGGGGGGCGTGGGCACAGAGTTGAAGGTACTGGGGGGCCACTCTGTACCCCAGGAAGGGGAGGAGGAAGAGAGGAGGGGGGAGGAGGAGGGGGGCGTGGGCATGGAGATGAAGGTACTGGGAGCCACTCTGTACCCCAGGAAGGGGAGGAGGAAGAGAGGAGAGGGGAGGAGGAGGGGGGCATAGGCACGGAGATGAACTGGGGGCCACTCTGTACCCCAGGAAGGGGAGGAGGAAGAGAGGAGAGGGGAGGAGGGGGGGGCGTGGGCACGGAGATGAAGGTACTGGGGGCCACTCTGTACCCCAGAAAGGGGAGGAGGAAGAGAGGAGGGGGGAGGAGGGGGGGCGTGGACACCAAGATGAAGGTACTGGGGACCACTCTGTACCCCAGGAAGGGGAGGAAGAAGAGAGGAGAGGGGAGGAGGAGGGGGGGCGTGGGCACAGAGTTGAAGGTACTGGGGACCACGCTGTACCCCAGGAAGGGGAGGAGGAAGAGAGGAGGGGGGAGGGGGGGCATGGGCACGGAGATGAACTGGGGGCCACTCTGGACCAGTGTACAGCACGCGCTTCCTCGCAGACAGCTCAGGGTGGCTCCCTTGTTCTGAAGACACGCCCATCAGGTACTGGGACCTGGGCAGTGTCACCAACACTGCGCTGTACCGAGGACACGTCTATCCAGCGTGGGACCTGGACATCAGCCCCTACAGTCTCTACTTTGCCAGGCTGTGGTCCTTCGATCGGACGTACCCGCTGCGGATCTATGCCGGGCACCTGGCGGACGTGAACTACGTCCAATTCCACGCCTACTCAAACTACTTAACCACAGGCTCCACCCACAAGACCATGGGGAACTCGGTGCGGCTCCTCACCGGCCACCGCCGCCCATGCTCCCCCTCGCCTTCTCTCCCAACCGTAAGTACCTGGCGAGGGAAGTCTGGGGAGTAGATTAACCCCTCTTGATGATGGATTTCTGGAAGTGGGTGGGCGAGTTGACTGGACATTGGGCTGTTGCAGTGATGGTGAGAAAGAGTCTTTTCTTGGCTTCAAGTCTGTCAACAATTCTTTCCCTGAAAATGAAAAATTACGATGGGAGGGGGCGGAGTGGGTGGTAAGGGAGGGGGTGGGGGCAGGGGGGAGAAATGACCCAAGCATTGTATGCACATATGAATAATAAAACAATAAAAATTTTTAAAAATTACGATGGGCTGGGGGTGTAGCTCAGTGGTACAGCGCTTGCCTGGCATGTGTGAGGTTCTAGGTGTGATCCCCAGCACGAAAAAAGAAAAAAGATTATGCTAACGAATACTATGGAATAAGTCACAAGATAGGTTTAGGAGGTGCTGGGTTTTAGATGAACGTGGCTTTCGGCATCTTCATGGAGTGATCCCCTGCCCCGCACTGCAGCACCTGTCTCATGAAGGATGAACGCACTGTGAGCAAGTGGAACACGCAAATCAAACATGCACCGAGGACAGTTCTAATGTGGGGAAAGATTAACTATTTCTGTTTTCTGAAAAGAGTTATTTTGTATTTTGTTTTCTATTAAAATGTATTTAGTTTCAAAAAAGAATATGTGGCATATTTACACAATGAAGTATTATTCAACCATAAAAAAGAATGAAATTATGTGATTTGCAGAAAAAGGGATGGGACTGGAGAATATTGTGTTAGGCAAAATACGCCAGGCTCAGAAAGAAATTATTGCATGTTCTCTCTCACATGCACCATAAAGGCCATATATATATAGATATAATGAATGTAATTTGGGGACTGTTTGGGAGGACAAGTAGGAGAGGAAGAATAATGAGGGGTGAACAATATCTGAGGACATTGAGTCTTTGTATGACGATGAGTCTTTTTGTATGACGATGTCATAATGAATAGCATTAAACACTGTTTGAAATCGGGTTGAAGGACTGGGAAAAGAAAGAGCAATAGAGGGGGTTTATCTTCAAAGTACAATATACTCATGTAAGAAATACCATGGTGAAACCCATTTGTACAATTAATATGCACTAATAAAAAATGAGAAGCAAAAATACAGCAATGTTAACATAACTTTAAAACTTTGGCCAACGCATGGAACATGACAAAGTAAATAAAAATGACCTGCAGTTTCATGGTGGCTAATATTGTACCTTTCCCACCCATCATTACGACTCACACACCAGTACACATCTCCCTAGGCATTGCAACACGTTCACCAGTGAGGGATCAATATTTGTTTACAGCGGTTTTCCTTGGATAGGAAGTTTACACACAAGGAATGATGCCACTCTCTCTTTGTGCTATTTTCAGTAGTGTATACGAGGGTATAAGAGGTGCTTAGAAACTGCTTTTCTTAAACACCACTGGCTCCTGAGGCAAAAGCAGGACAAAAACTTGGCATTCCAGCCAGCATTTTCCATCTCTCTCCTGAGAGAGACTCCGAGTCCCTCTTCTGCAATCGCCTTAGGTTCCAGGAAGGACAGAACTGATCAATAACATCTATATGAAAAGGGACCAAAATTACCCCTGGGGAAATGAATTACGGAGACTCACAGGACACATCACCCCCCAAATGAGGACAATTGCATAGACTGATGAGGCCGCACCTGGAGCAGGAGTAATCCTCTCACAGGAACCAGACTGCTCCCTTCAAGTGATGACAGTGATAACTTCTCAGGAAGCCCTGGCAGAACCAGAACTGAGACAAAGATCAACCAGGACACACTTGACCTGGGACTGTTTAATTATGCACGTGTAGTGTCCTCTACCTTAAATCTTCCTCCACTTACACCTAAAGCTCATGCCTGCACCCCGAAGATGGGCTGAAGGGCTTTCTTTGCCTCTTCCCCCAGCATGCCCGTCCCATGTAATAAATCTCCCTTCTCTTTGTTTGTCTCTTTATTTGACATACTGTGGTGTGTGCCCAGACCTGGCATACGAGACCCCTGGAGTTGGGCCTCTGCGCTAGAAAAACCGTTACAATTATACCCAGTAATGTGTCTCATTGTCCCATCTCCATGCTTGCATATACGTTATTGAGACAGTGTGCACTAGGCGACCTCCAGTTTGAGGTCCTCCTGCCTCTGCCTCCTGAGTACTGGGAACAGGAGGTTACTGGACCAAACTCTCCTTCAGTTATCTGGCTTCCACAGGCCACATGCTTCCTATACACATTGGGCTGGGGCTGGGGATGAAGCTCAGTGGTAGAGCACTTGCCTGGTATGCAAGAGGTCCTGGGTTCTTCGCAGGACTAGAAAAAAAAGGACAAAATCCAACAAGATGACAAGCAATGGCTGCAGAGGGGAATCCACAAAAGTCAAAACTTGCTGGCCTAGAAGCATAAGACGCAGCAGTGCTGAGGTGTGAGGAAATAGTTCACTCGCTGCTGGTTCCGTTGTAACCTGGAGGATCTGGGGAGTGCAATTTGGTGATTTCTAGGGGAATTAAGGAGACTCACCATTGTCAATCAGCAACACCTCCTCTAAGAATCCCCACCTCCTCCTTCCGTTCTTCTTGGCTGGAACTTCTCCTAGCACCATCCATCCATCCATCCACCTGCCCATCACAGGAGCTCTGATGTCCAATGATGGGAAACCATGAGAGTTCATCTCAAGGGGAGTGTGTTAATAAATTATGTTATACTGATAAATTATATCTCGGAACAATCAAAATTAGCTTGGAGTATACCAGCATGAGGAATTCTCCAGTTAAGTGAGTAAATGATTCGCATGCAATTATATTTATGAGTAGAATTTTAAAACTCAGAACAACATTATTTATGGAATATCATTTTGCAGTTAAAGTCTGAGATCAAGAATAGAAGGTATACACAATAATTTCATAATAAAAACTCTTTGGGATGGAAAAATGAGACTAAACTCCAGAGAGTGACCCTTCAATTGTACCTGTAAACCATTTTTTTTTATTTTTTTTTATTATTCATACGTGCATACAATGCTTGGGTCATTTCTCCCCCTTGCCCCCACCCCCTCCTTTACCACCCACCCCGCCCCCTCCCTCTCCTCCCCACCCCCTGGATACCCAGCAGAAACTATTTTGCCCTTATCTCTAATTTTGTTGAAGAGAGAGTATAAGCAATAATAGGAAGGAACAAGGGTTTTTGCTAGTTGAGATAAGGATAGCTATACAGGGAGTTGACTCACATTAATTTCCTGTGCATGTGTGTTACCTTCTAAGTTAATTCTTCTTGATCTAACCTTTTCTCTAGTACCTGTTCCCCTTCTCCTATTGGCCTCAGTTGCTTTTAAGGTATCTGCTTTAGTTTCTCTGCATTGAGTGCAACAACTGCTAGCTAATTTTTTTATGTGTCTTACCTATCCTCAACACCTCCCTTGTGTGCTCTCGCTTTTATCATGTGCTCAAAGTCCAATCCCATTGTTGTATTTGCCCTTGATCTAATGTCCGCATATGAGGGAGAACATACGATTTTTGGTCTTTTGGGCCAGGCTAACCTCACTCAGAATGATGTTCTCCAATTCCATCCATTTACCAGCGAATGATAACATTTCGTTCTTCTTCATGGCTGCATAAAATTCCATTGTGTATAGATACCACATTTTCTTGATCCATTCATCAGTAGTGGGGCATCTTGGCTGTTTCCATAACTTGGCTATTGTGAATAGTGCCGCAATATACATGGGTGTGCAGGTGCCTCTGGAGTAACCTGAGTCACAGTCTTTTGGGTATATCCCCAGGAGTGGTATTGCTGGATCAAATGGTAGATCAATGTTTAGCTTTTTAAGTAGCCTCCAAATTTTTTCCGGAGTGGTTGTACTAGTTTACATTCCCACCAACAGTGTAAGAGGGTTCCTTTTTCCCTGCATCTTCGCCAACACCTGTTGTTGGTGGTGTTGCTAATGATGGCTATTCTAACAGGGGTGAGGTGGAATCTTAGTGTGTAAACCATTATTTTTAAAATGTCTGAAGCAAAAATGGCAAAAATTTACATGTATCAAATTAACATAGTGAATAACTGGGAAAATGTATTGTTTATCTCTTTACACTTTGTATACGGGAATTCATTTATAATTTAAGTCAGATAAAGAGCAAACCAGTTAAATATGTTACAATGAATACCCTGTACCCTTTAAAAGTCACCATGTGAAGGAACTTAGGGAGAACACTCAGGGCACATTTGATGTGACAGGGTAGATTAGAAAGTGGCATGGGTGACATATTTTGCTTTAAAAATAGTAGCTTCCTCTTTGATGTCAGACTGTTACTATACACCTGAGCATGGCCACTGTAGAGGACTTGTGTTTTTCTCCCCTCTCATGCTAACTAACTTTGCCCAGACAGTATAATGAACCAACCAGGATAAATAACATATCCATTCACCTTACATTTAACATATTTTGTGATCATAGCATTCAAAAGGCTGTCTTTCAACTCTTTTGAAATGTGTTACTGTTGTACTTTTAATTTTTATTAGTGTATATAAATCGTGCAAAGTAATGATTTTCTTTATGATATTTCCATAATATACATATATTATTGTCACAGGGTCATGCAGCGGAGCCCAGGCTGGCCTCTAACTCATAATTCTCCTGCAAAAGCCTCCTGAGTGCTGGGATTACAAGTGTGCACCATCACACTCAGCCACATATCTTAAATATGTAGATTTTACTCCCTTTCATGTCACTTCACCATAAACAGCTGGCTTAGAGTCACAGCAAATCAACAAATTAATCCAGGAAGGTGAACCAACAATTCAAGATCTGGTCCTCCCACCTGGGACTGGGCTTTGTCTCTACCGTTTCTTTTGCATTCTTAGTAACAGTGAGTTGCAATGTACAGGGGCCTGCACCTATCGTGTTAAGCTTATTGCTGGATACTTGAGAGTTCATTGCTTTCATTAAGCGACTTTTTTCAATTCTAATTTCTGACTGACTAGTGAAGCTACGTGGAAGTTGTTGATGTTTGTACTAGTTAGGGTCCAGCTGCTTAACTGACCTTTCTGCTAAACTGGAAAAGCTTTTCCTGGGATTTTCTTGGGGCTTTAGGTTTAGGATCAACTTAGCTGAGTAAGGATTCACACACCCCTCTGGAATGATTCGACCTTTTTTCTCTTTCTCCTGACGTATGTCACCCTGACTAGAACTTCCAGATCAATTTTATGTGACAGTGGTAATGACAAGCTTTGGATCTGATTCCTTATTTGCAGGGACCTCCTCTAATGCAGTGACTTTCAAGTGGGGACCAGGCTCTGTGGGGGTTGTTTAGCTGGGGTGAGGAAGGAGCACTTTCATTTAGACAGGTGCAAGAAGAGATTGTGAGATGGTCTGCCACCCACATTAAGGAAAAACCTGAATTCACTGTTAGAGGAACATAAAGAAGCTATTGAATAAAGTGCCTTGTTTTTTACACAATTCTTGTTTCTCAAGAATTGATGGTGTGGGCCTCTGAGGTAGGGCAGATGGGAGGTAGCCAAAAGGATACTAAAAAGTTAACATAAAACTACAACTGGTCAGCTCCACCCGAAAGCATGGGCAGAAATAAATAGCATCCATGTCCTTGATTGACCTTTTCAGCCATTTCCCCTACTTAAGACCTCATGAATATTACTTGAATCTAATGCATATTGGTAAAAACTCGGGAATCAGTGTAAGCACATGCACAGAATGCCCCATGTAACATAATAAGGTTTTCTCATGGCACCAGATAAGAACCTGAAACCACCTGAGTAACACCATGGTCCACTGGCAACATCCACTTGGCAAGCAAGTCAGAATGTAGAGAGTGCTTCAGTTTCCCCATGGAACCATATTTTGTGCTGGATTTTTTGCTGTCTGGGAATCCCAGAGGGTCCAGATTTTATCATCATTCATTCACCTTGTGCTATCTACCAGAGCTTCTTCATTCTGCTTTAACATGAATGCTTGCAACCATTTCTGCATCTTTTTCCATTATTGCAGCTTGCCCAGTATTCTAATTTTTCTTATGGAATGGTGAAACTTCCTCTTACACTTTCTTTCCTTTGACCCGGTGGAATACAGGATGGTGCAGGATCTCATACTGATGAATAAGACTGTGGTTCCAATACACTCCTTAGTAGCTGATCCTTACACAGTCCTGGCCCAGAAATAGTGACTGATTTACTGTTCTGGATCTCAAGGGTGCTTTCTTCTCCATTCTCTTACATGCATACTCTCAGTTTCTCTTTGCACTTGAATGGAAAGATCTAAATACCAGAGAAAATCAGGAGCTCACCTGGACTGTCTTACTCCAAGGGTTCTGGGACAGTCCCCACCTCTTTGTTACCAGTTTGCCTCAGGGGAATTTCTCCAATATGTAAATGAAACTCCTGATTTGCAGCCTTACTCCTGAGGCCTCAAATGCAAATGCCATATGGTCCCAAATTTGTCTACAGATAGGGATATAAAGTATCCGGGAAAAACGCTCAGATTTCTCAACAGTTTACTATACTTTGGGGTATGTTTTTAACTCCAGTAACCAGACATATATTCTCGGGAAGGATTGGAGCCATTTGCAAACTAGATGAACCTTTTACCAAATACAAATTATTCTCATTTGGGGCATGGCAGGCTTCTGTCATATCTGGATCCCAAATTTTAGCCTAACAGCTAAGCTCCTTCCTATATGAGGCCACGAGGAGACCAGAGAGAGCGCCTCTAATATAGACTGGTGGAATAAAATAATCCATCAAGTCTCTAAACAAGCATGAATGGAGGCCTCTGCCTCGGGATTGCTGAACTCTCCACACCCTTTATCTCCATGTTTCTGAAAGTGAAGGGGTAGCAGTAGGAGTACTAACACAAAAGCTGGGAACAAAACTATGCCTGATAGCCTATTTGTCAAAAGGGCTGGAAGGGACTGTTTCAGGATGGTCTGGATACTTACTGGGAATGGCAGCCACTGCACTATTGGGGGAAGGGCAGCTAAAGTTACTCTGGGACAGCCTTTGGTTGCCATCGCTCCCCACCCCCATGTGAAGGCTATCCTGGAAATAAGGGCCACCTTTGGATGACAGGGACTTTTTAATATGAGGCTAGCCTCTTAGAAAATCCAGAGGTGGTCACACAAGTCTGTAATATCTGAGTCCTGCCTTTTTGCTTCTTTCTGAGCTAATAAATGAGCACCTCTGTGAGGAAATAATATCCCAAACCATTGCTAGTAGACTAGACCTAACCGACAAGCCTCTTGAGAAGCCTGATGCTCAGTGGTTACAGATGGGACTAGCTTGGTACTATATGGGATGCAAAAGGCATGCTATTCAGTAGTTAGCTAAGAGGAAGCCATTGAATCACGCCCTTTACCAGCAGGTACTGCTTTCCAGAAGGCTGAATTGATAGCCTAAGCAGAGCTCTGATTGTGAGAAAAGGCAAAAGACTTCAGGTTTATACTCAAAATATGCATCCTTGATGCTCCATGCACACACAGACATACATAAAGAAGGAGGTCTCCTGACTGGTCACCAGCCTCCAATTAAATGTAGTAAGGAGATCCTCCAGCTACAGGAGGCAGGGCAACTACCCTAGGAAGTAGCTGTGATTCACTGCAGAAGCCATGAAAAGGACTTGTGCTTGGTATCAACGGCAATAATAGTGCAGGTAAGGAAGCCTGCCAGATAGCTTTCAGGAGCCCCACTACTGTGCTTGCTCTAGTGCCTTCCCCAATAGAACAGATCTCCAATAAAACCCGAGGAGGAAAGGGATGCTTCCCAAAAAGGGGGACATAAAGAGTGGACATGGTGGGAAGTGGATACAAATTATACCTACCCAAAACAGGTCAACGAAAACTAATTATGTCTGTATACAATTCCTTCCACATGGGCCACAGTGCCACCAGGTAAGGTAAATAAACTGTTCAGAGGACAATGATGAACTGCTGTCACCAAGCAAGTCTGCAAAGCTTGTTCCTTATGTGCTTACAATAACCAGGGACCTACATTGCCTCCTTTAGTAGAAGTGTTACAAAGAGAGGTACCTATCCTGGGGAAGATTGGCAGGTGCACTTCACTCATATGGTCCCCTGTAAAGGATACCAGCTCGTGCTAACCTTTAGTGATACATTTACTGGGTGACTCAGGGCTTTACTGTCTAGAACAGAAAGGTCTATGGAAGTGGTAAAAATCCTTTTGAAAAGAAACTATTCCTAGATTGGGGTTAGCTAAGAACATTCAAAGTGAAAACTGCCCTGATGTTGGTTTGCAGGTTACCCAGGGGACAGCCATGTCTTTGGGCATTAATTAATTACACTCAGCTTGGAGGCCTCAAGTCTCCAGAAAGGTTGAAAGAGATAACCAGACCTTAAAGAGGATGTTGGCTCAACTTTGCCAACAAACTTCTGAATTCTGGGTAACTCTTCAGCCTATATCTCTCCTAAGCATGAAAAATTCTCCAAGACCCCAAATTCACCTGAGCCCTCATGAAATATTATATGGCAGACTTTTTCTTTCTGATGACTTACTCATTAATTCTACAGTAAATGATATGATAAGGTTTGTAACCACCTGGGTCAGGTCCTACAGGCCATTAACGACATGGGGGAAAATGTTTTCCCCTTCTCACAAAATGGGAAAAAACTCCAAAGTACTCTAGAAGAGCAAGATGGCCGTCCTGCAGATCAACTATAGCCTAACCACTCCCACTGCCATTAAGGTAACAGAGTCAGGCAGTTAGGGCTGGAGGCCATAAAGGAGCAATTAAAGTCAGCCAATATGTTGTCAAAAATAGAGTTGACAAATATTTCGGTTCTTACATCTAGCAGGAGAAGACTTCAAGAAAGACACAAAGATTATAATGAAAATAATGTTGGAGTTTATTGGGAAAGAAATGCACTTTCAGGTGGTTGGGGGCGGGTCGTCTCAAGGGAGAGAATGGTGAGGTTAGGCTTCCAAGTTGAAATGTGTTTTTAAAACTTGTTTGGCCCCTGGGATGATCTCCTGAGTTTGGAGTCATTGTCTTGCTAAATGGGAAAGAGATTACCTATATAAACTATCGGTTTCTGCTCTAACTGATAGAGAGTCTCTGTCTGAAATTCCTAACCTCTGCTCTATCCAGGGTTCACTCTATCCCAGGTTTGGTCATTGTCTTGTTAAGTACACCTATGTAAACTTAGCACTGGGCCTAGCTGACGTTTAAGATGTAGATAACTCTTAAGTAAAGAGTGGGGAAAACTTATGTAAAATAGCTAACCTCAAAGCTGGCTCAGAACAGGCAGCCATGGGGGGAAGGGGAGGAAAAAAAGGCACACCAAGACCCTGTGAAGAAAAATCGGGTACCCATCTGTCAGCAAGCTACATCCAGGGACTTGCAGAGTCTGCACCATGTTGGACAACCAAAAAAACTAGATAAAAACTTCTATACATGCAGCTAGCATGGCTCAGTCTTTCTGAGTCCCACTCGCAGGTGTCCTGTCTCTTTTCTCCAATAAAACTCTCTTCTGCTTGCTCTTAGTCCAGGCTTGGCATTCTTCACCTAACCTGGACTAGAACCCCATGTACTCAAAATCAGTATCACCAGGAAGGGATAGCTGGATTCACCTTTCTAGGGTAAAAGAAGTTAGGAAATTCCTTTGAATCTTGAGGTACCAGAGGACTCCTATTCCTCTGAGCCAGTGGAGAATCTGAAGTCCCTCTTCAAGAAAAAAAGGGAAAAAAAACCATTCAGATAAGTAATGACCAACACTGATGCATTGACTCACTTTCTGTTCTGGCTTGTGCTAATTCTGGGACATTTCATGGTGATTTTTGAATGGCACAAGAGAACATGTGTGCTCCCTGAATCTCCTCTCCTGAGTTACTGGAGCCAATGGGTCGCTCTTAGTAATTCTTTTGCTCTTCCCCTTGGGGACCTATTCCAGCCTCCATCATCCACTGACCCCTCCTGTAACTCAGCACGCTCAGCTCCTTAACAAAACCATATGCTGGGCATATCATAAAGGTTGAAGGGACCAAATGAGATCCCTCTCTTGACATTTCCTGCTTCCGTAGAAATCTTGAGTGATCTCCCTGGAAAACCTAATGGGTTTGATGTTCTTCTGTACCACAAAATTCTCCAGTCTGACCTCAGTGGTGGCCATTGGCTCACTGAGGAGGCTAAACTATAAGCCAGACCCAGAAGCTGCCCTTGCATTTGGCTGAGCATCCTTTGTGGAAGGAAAGGCTGCCCTCTGTTTCCTTCACTATGGGAAAAGTAAGAGTCCCATTCGTGGTTTTCTTAACACCTCGTTCTGCAAGTACACATTTCATCTTGACTCTTCTAGTATGGATTTGGAAAGGGAACCTCAGAACAGGGAGAATGAATAAGAAGTTTTCTAAAAAAAAAATCCATCATTCTCTTTTAGGGTAGCTCATCATCTCTTAGAGCCACTAAGACTTATGTGAATGAGGCTTTCATGATAGTTAACAGCTCATATTCTAACTGCCTTTACATAGGGATAAGGCAAAGTACTGGGCAAGTCATCAATATCTCTGCATATACCAATTAATGGGAGCTGACCTCCCCGGTTCTGGCCTAAGAACAGTGTGATACAACTTTTGGTGTAATGATTACTTTTCAGGCACGAGACCACTATGACAGCACGGAATCTCACTACGGACCCAAAGGACCTGTCTACCACCACAACCTATACTAAAGGCATGGGCACAGGGATACACCAGAGAAGTAGATCTTTCAGGAACTGCATTCAATTTTCTCTGAGGGGATCAACTTTGTTTTGTACTCCCCAGAGGCCAATCTGGACTTTCTGCCTCCTGTCCCTGATATCACCGATCTCCAGCCTTCTGATATGAGCACCTCTGGAAGGCTCCCTAACCTAGGATCCTTCCTGGAGCCAGTCCAGACACGAACCAAAAGAAATCTCCTGGTGGCTGACTTGAGCAACATGGACTGAGGAGGGCATGCTCACGACAATCCTATTCTTAGGAACCCAGGTATCAGTATTTGGAGAATTTGGAGAAGGTTCTTTTGGTTTGCTGGGATTTCCCTTTTAGAAAGGTCAATACTCAACCTCACCATCAGGGCCCATGAGGCTTGGAGAGCAGCTGTTTGTGCCTTCAAGGCCCAACAAAAATTATAGACTCATTGGCTGTGATGTTTCTCCAGAACCAGAGCGTATGGATCCCTTCATGGCAAATCAGGGTGGACTTTGTGCAGTGCTTAATGAGACATGCTGTCTGTACACAAATTCCTCAGGAGTTGTGGGTGACATTTGGAAAAAAATTAAACAAATATTAGAATTATAGACAGACTTAAAAAAACTGTTGTGGGACAGAGTTCTTTATCAAGCCTCTTAACCTCTTTGGGGAATAAATTTATCATTTGCTACTCCCAAATGATAGTAGTTTTTCTCTGTCTTTGTTTTGACCCATGTATACTAAACTTGTGAAGTCATTTCATCTCTTCTAGATTATAGGCCTTCCACCAGCAAATGATGCTCCAAGCTCCAGTGGCAATCTCCCTTTCTGCTTTTGGGATGATCAGATCAAGCTGGAAAAGACTTTGGATGCCTCTCCTTAAGTTAGATAGGAGAGACTAGAATTCTATTAGATAGGGCCTTTTCAGCCCTGAAGCAGAAACAGAAGTCAGACTTTCATCCTTCAAAAACCCCCAAAGAACTTAGGGATCTTCTCTCAGGGGAAAGCTAAGATGGGGGGATGGGAAGGAGACTAAAGAGTTAACATAAAACTGAAAGAGGTCAGCTAAGCTACACCTCCACCCAAAAGTCTTCCCCTCACTCCCCATTTTGTGGTCATTAGCATCTGCTTTGCGGTTAGATCCTTCCTTCTAGAGAGGGAGGTGAAGAGAACTGGCTCTCACTGGACTGTAGAGCAGGCTTAGATATAGCACCCAATGTCCTTAACTGACCTTTTCAGCCATTTCCCTACTTAAAACCTTATGAATATTACTTGCATCATATGCATATCATTAAAACCCTGGAATCAGCATAAACACATGCACAGAATGCCCCATGTTGTATAACAAAACCTTGTCAGTCAAACCTGCTAATCACCTTAACCCCTCCTGCAAAGACTGCCCAGATATTTCCTGCCAGCCTGACCCTAATCACTACAAGACTGATAAACCTCTGAAGGCAAGCCTCTTGAACTTCTCCCTGCTCAGGGCAAGACTTCCACCCTGTGTACTGTGTCTCTAATAAACTTTGGCTTGGCTTGGCATTGTTTGTTTACTCATTCGATTCTCTGCTTATGGCATCAGACAAGGACCTACCTGATAACCATCTGAGGACCACCATAGCCCACCAGCAAGAGCTCTTTTTCATATATGCATATATAACAATTGTATTGAGCTGTAATCTACCTAACGTACAATCCCTCAGTTAGAGTTTTTGGGCCAGTGGTTTTCTTTTTTTTATAACTTTAAATATTCTATTTCCAAATACAGAAAGAATTCTGAAACCAGCTACTCTAACCCTCAGGTTCCAAGTCAGGAAACAGAGGCTCCAGGCTCTGAGCGATGTAGAGGGTTGGGCCACTCCCACAGAGAGTGTTGGCATCTGATCTAGATCATGGCTTTTGCTACTTGGCTGTTTTGCAGGTGATTCTGCAAAGCAGAATCACAATTCCTATATTCTGTGGCTACTTTTATTATGGTTGACTTCAGGCTTTTCCTAAAGTAAAACAGAATAATCAAGAATTTCCCTGGGTCTGTGCTTTTCATCCTGAATTGCAGTCTCCACACAAAACAAAAGAAGATGTGATTATGACTATAAAGCTTCACTGTTTTGAAAATTAAAGGTGAAGGAAAAACAATTGTGTTTGTCTTGGCGATTTTGCACTGATGTTGGGCCAGGCATGTTTTCCCTCTGAATTTTGATCACCAAGATTGTGAGAGGTACAATTCCATACTAATCCTTGCTATTGCATGGTGAAGACCTTTATTTTCTCAGTTCTGATGACTGGGCACGTCCACATCAGTATGCAGAAACTGTCCTTTTAAATAACTGAAATCCGAATTCTATCCTGGAACAATGTGAATATATTTGGGGATTTATTGAAAACAGAATTTATGCTGGGTAGTTTTTGTTGTAGGAGTGTAGAGAAATGCCCTTTAATTTTGAGATAATGGATGTCATATGGGTAGATGCCATTGTAATATCGATACATGTGCATTTATTTAGGTAGAACCTATTCACTGGGATCTTTATTCATATAGCAGATGCAGGATGGAATTTATATGACCTTGTTTAATCAGTGGGTACTATGTACTCACTTTTTCTTCAATTATTGATTAGCTCCTTTTTAAATGATTTGTGCAGTTGTTCTCTAAAGGTGAAAAGCTAATTGCTTAGCATGGCGCTAACATCACAGTGTGCATTTGAGTAAGTGGCAGTCTTCCACTGGCTTCTAAAATTATAAACAGTTGTTATAAATTTTCAATGAATTTGCCATCTGATATATTGTTGTATGTTTCCCTTTCAAGATACGATATTTTGCAGGATGTTACAAGAAAGTACAGGAGAAACTAGTTTAACACAGTAAGTTGCTTAATTGTCCAAAGTTACCCTTTGCTATTTAAAGAAAGATATAAATAATGTTATGTCTTGTTTTCTTTTATTCGTTTTTCAATTTTACTCCAAAGCTACAGAATACCTTCTTATGCAAGGGAATAATTTTAATCCAAATCGTTTTTTCTTAAAATATATCTCCAAAGAACAAAATATTTTCTTAAAGTATGAGGATATGCATGTCTACTTATTTGTCTTCTTTTAAGCTTCTTTCTCCCTTTCTTCTCTGTGCTGGACTTCAGGCATAGAAACTGCAGTTTGAAGAAGTGCATTTTTGTTTTCACTAGCTGCTCCCTGTCAGTCTGTTGACCAAGTGGGTCTTGTGGAATAAGTCCTCTTCAATTCCTCAAGTTCAGCCTCTTGTATGTGCCTTCAGTACCTTGAGGGAAGCAGAAGAGGAGGGGAGAAGGGTTTTCCTTGAAGTTTCCTTGAAGCACTCTGAGTGCTTGCCAGGCTTTGGACTGACACACAGTCTCACTGTGCATGCTGCTAAGTGGGAGCCAATGCCCAGGGTTGGTAAAAGCTGCCACACTTGGCTCTGCCTTGTGTTGGAAGTGCTCTGGGCTCCTTGTCTTTCACTTCACTGGGCCAGTGGTTTTCAGAGTTGAGCAGCCATTATCACCACCAATTTCAGAACATTTTCATCACCCCCAAAATAACCTTTTCTCCCAGCAATGAGTCCCCATTCCTTTTCCCCAGCCCCTGCCAACCATTAACCTATTTTGTGTATCTATGAATTTGTATACTCTGGTGTAGCGAGCTTTCTCGAGCTCCTCATCCTCCTGACCTACCAGAGATGCAGAAAGGACAAAAGGTAGACAAACATGCATAAAGTTGGGGTCAGGTGTGCTGGGCGCTCAGATGGAGATGCACAATAACCTCATTGCTTCTTTTCTCTAATAACTCTTCTTTTACCTTGCTTCTTTTCTTCTCTATTCTTTAAGGCCTTACTTCTTTATTGCTCTTTAAAACCTTGTTTCTTTTCTATTCTTTAAAGTCTCTTTCCTAAGATTTGCACTGTCCCATGTTTTCTTTAATCTCTCTTAAAGTCTTGGCCCTCAGACTTGCACTGTCCCATGTTCTCTTTAGCTTTTCTTTAGCATAGCTTTCTTAAAGCCTATGTATAAAGTTCTCAGTGCAGAAAGCTGCTCTGGTGGAGACACATAACACCCAGCAGCAGCAGCAGCAGTGGCAGCCTCACAAGCAGCCTGCAGCTAGCCAATCAAAAATCCCCTGTCCTCCTTCAGTGAGTCTTTTATATCCAGTGGTAAACAAGGAGGTGGAGCAACAGTTCTCATGAAGAGGTGTGACATTAGAACAAGAGAAACCTGGGGTTCCTACTTCTCTGAACATAAACAACTTAGGAAAACCAGTTGTGCTGCATTTTGCCCTTGCATTCTTCTGCAGCTGGGGCCATGCCAAACTCAGTCAATAGATCATTGAGCACAGCTTTGTTTATGTCAGGTTCCCATAGACTTCTCATAATCTGCTCCCCACACTCTGGACATGTCAGAAGAGCACAGTTGTACAATATGTGGGCTTTCCTGTCTGGCTTCTTTTACCCAACAGCCATTTTCAAAGTTCTCAAACAGTGGTAAGAAAAAAGCCATTTCCTGATTTCTTCCTGCCACTTTCACTTGTTTCAATGATCCAAGGATGCAGATTGTGCCACAAAGGCTATCCTCGTGTACTCAACAGTCCCCATCCTGAACCTATAAAATCCTAATAGAGCTCCATTTGCACCCCAAGTGTGAAAATCTCTTTGGGACCCTTTATTGGAGGTGTTAGCATGTCATCAGTCTCTCCTCAGTTACTCTCAGCTACCCCAATGCAACTGGTCCCTAGTAGCCAGGAAACTGAAGCCTTGAGGGACATCTTGCAGGCAGGATCTTCAACATCTGGCTAAGAACTTTGCCTTATGAATGAGTGCTTGTCCTGAAGGAGACCCCCACACAATTCCTCAGGGTTCTCTACTATGGGCATAGCTTATTCTAGGCACTGCTCCAAGCAGGTATACAGCTCCTCGGGAGGAAGTAATGTCAATCCATTTGCATGTCAGCTACCAGATGTTGTCAGGAATATTGTCATATTACATAGGCCTATACTATGATAATATATCTTTTTCTCTCATAAGAAGCTAATTAATGCTCTATAAGAGACAAGCATGGGTGTGTCTGGAGCCCTTTCCTGGGATCTCAAAAGTTGGGGCTCCTTCAGACATTTCCCCTAGGAGTTAGAAATCTCATATGAGATGTAAGACTCTGTAAAACCATTTACTAAGAAGGTCCACGTGGGGAATTTAAACCTGGAATTTACCCTAATATAATGAGCTCTGACCAAAACTGACTAAGTTTTTATTGGACCCTTGTTTGGGATTCACTAGGAATGGCCTCTCTTTCCTTGTCTTTGGAGTGAAGGATAGGGGCTCCTGACAAACTATGGATATAATTGTACCTTGTGTGCTCCTTTGGCTGTGGGTATCCACCATCTACATTACATCTGGGAGCTAGAATTGGAGAACAGGTATGTGGTTACACCCTCCTTGTGACAAGATGCTGCCTCCTACGAACACATCAAAACTTCCTGTCCATCACTCAGAAAAAGATGGTGTCTCTTTGTGCTTGTGAAGTGTGTGTGTGTGTGTGTGTGTGTGTGTGTGTGTGTGTCTGTAAGAGAGACAGAGATAAAGAGAGAGAGAGAAAGGGAGTCCTCTAAGTGCTCACTCTACAAGAGTAAGAAAACAGAAATTGCTCCAAACCAGGTGAATAACTGAGCAATGAATGAACTGTCTGCACATCCATATCTTCTTATGTAGATATCTCATCATATCTTCTTACAGAAATATCTCATCACAGCACAGTCCCTATCACCAATCACAAGTCTTCATCAAGGCCATGAGAGGAAGGAAGGGCTCCTTTTCTCGCCTAAGTGGAAGTTGTTGCTGTGGTGGTAAAAGTCTGGTGTGAGGTGCCTTCTGAAACTACAGTCATGTTTTGGGTTCAACATGGTTGGGGGCTAGCATGACTACATGACTGGCAGTCCTTTCTCAAGGAAGTCAGGGCCTTGGGGAAGGGTCAAACACCTATCAGTTAAGGAGTCAACCTTCCACAATTCTTAACATCTCAGCGCCTTTAAATCAAAAATAAACTTTCAAAGGGTACTTACAACAGAGATTTGTCAGCAACAGTGCTTTTAATGCTTAACTACTGTCCAGGTGCCCCAGGGAGTGGGGGTACCTACCATCTCTTTCATACCCAACTATGGAAACCTACAGTACACTTTGATACCTTGGATATTACATTTTTTGTTGACATTGAAATTGTAAAACAACCCCTGGAAGAGGAAGCAAAATCATCACCAATAGATCCCAGAGTAACCTGTGAAAGTTATTGTGAAGTTTTATTTAGTTAGCAATTTTCTTTAAAATCTTTTCAATATACCATAACTTCATTAGCATGGGTCATCATCTACATGAACACAGTGGTTCTCCATGGATCCCACTTGCCCATCAGAGGACATTTTCAGTTTTCACAACTGGGGAGAGTGTTACTGACATTTAGTGGGGAGAGGATGTGAACTCTACTGAACATCATCAATGCACAGCTTCCCCAAAAGACCCAACCCAAAATGTCAGCAGTGTCAAGGTTGAGATACCATATTCAGATCACCGATTTGTGTATATGTGAGCTTATTACAAACTATCTTCCAGCTGGGAGTCAGTTGTGTTCATTGATGCACGCTTGCATTATACCTGTGCTTTCTCCTTCCTTTGATTTTTGCCAGTATGTGAAGTGAGGTTCGCTCTCAGATTTCAGGAAGTGAAAGCCTTCAAAACAAGGAATGAACTGACAGAGTAGGTGAGGACGTAAGCTTTAGACAGTCTGTGCGACATCAAATCCGTGCTTTCGTTTAAGTCAGTAGAGGAATGCAACAGAATTGTGAGCACATTGAAAATTTATTCAAGAAAATGATCAACGTACTTTGGAAACACAGAATCCCTGAGCTCAGTCCTTTTGGGAGACATATTTGGCCCAAACCATGGGCTTCACTTGGTTCCCCTGTTTCATTGCGTATATCTCAGACATGAACATGACAGCACTAATCAGTGAGAAGGTGGCCGCTACCATCCCTAGTGGGAACACATGGGAGAGGTGTTTCTTTATTAGGGCTTCTTTTGTAACTGGAAAGGTACCTGGAAATTCAAGGGTGGTTTGGCCATAAAAGTCCACAGCATAGTTCCAGCTCACAGCAGCCACTGTGCAACCACTACTGAGTATAAGGAAAAAGGTAGCAAGGCTGTAACAACATCGCAGGAAATCTAGGTATGGGGCTCTGAGGCAGTGGACAAAAGTAGCCTCTATGCTGAAAACCAGGACTATTGAGTTCATTAAATTGGTCAGGAGAATCAGTTTCTGCCCATAGTGAAGTTCAGGAGGAATTACCCAGCTTGCATTGATTCTGCTGTGTACTGGCACCGGAACCATTGAACCCGAGATGTTAACCTTTTGATAATAATAAGCTTCGAATAGTCCAAGGAACACAAACTGAACAACACTGCTGTTGAATTCCCACACGCGCCAGGATCTGCTCTTTGCTAGGATTATACCCAAAACAGAGGTCACGAAACTGCAAAAGAAGCCGGTCAGTTTGTGGTTCCAGTTCTTCATTTCCATAAAACTGAAGATGAGGTTGAGGAAGCATGAAGTCAGTCCAGAAACAGTGGTGAAAGGGGAGGAGTGGAGAGCAGAGAACATATGTCATGGTTAACACAGTATTTACATGCAGTCTGTCTTGTCTGATAGCTAGCAATATTTAAGTACTCTGATACATATCAGCATTCTGGATATTTTAAATAAGAATAACAGAAGCCCAGAAAGCCATGACTATGGCAGGATTATCCATTTGTAAGACGTGCCGGGGTTGTAATTCAGAAGCAAAGTGCTTGCCTAATATGTGCAAGGCCCTGAGTTCATCCTCAGAATTACACACACATAAAAAAATTTGCAAGACACTTTGGAGGACAATTCGGCAATGTTTCAAAAGTTGAAATTTTCATACTTCTTGTCTAACAACTCCAATTCTTGAAATTAATAGTAACATAGAGTTTGCAAAATCATCAGTAAAGAGATGTTGCTACAGCACCACAGCAATAGAGAAGGACTGCAAATAGCCTAAGTAAATATAGGAGTGCTCAAATAAATTACAGCATCTCCAAAGCAGTGGTGGAGTAGGACATCGCCATGGCAAGAAGTTAATCTATATAAACGCTGGGAAGAAATCATAAAAGCAAATTGAATAATACATACAGAATGCCCATTTGTCTCAAAAAGAAAACCATTCTTGATTTTCTTTCTTTATAAAATAGATATGAACATTTTTTGGTCTTAAAGGTACACACAAAAAGAGTAATTCTAAGGGTATCAGTGGGGTCCTAAAGAGACATTCACTCTTATTTACAGATTTTTCTGAAATTTGTATGTTTTTAATGAAACCTATACATACTTTTATAATTAAAAGTAGGGTGTACATGACCTTAAAGATCTGTACTTTAAACATGACAAATCGTGGTCATTTTCATTTTTTTGCTCATCAGTTACTCAAAATTCCACTGTTAGATATTAACTTCTTTTAAGTGCAACTTTTAAAAATATCCTGATGTATTTTGCATGAAGCAAATATCTTCTATGAAGAAAAGCTTAGGGTTCACATTTACAGTGTGAACCAACTTATTTAGATCTCTTCTCAATTCAACTCTTGGGTATGTTAGGGTTAGTCTGAAAATTATGCTCCATGAGAATGCCCCCAATTTTTAAAAAATCCACGACATTAATTTTGAAAATTATCTATGCATCTTGTACACGAGTTCACACATATGGATGATGGGAGGATCACAAATGTTCTTCACAGAATTATGAAACGTTGGACAGGGAGGGCAAAGTCCAGCCAACCCAAAAATAGTCCCACAAAGAGAAGAAAGACCTACAGGAAATGAAGTAATGTTAGGGAGTGCTTGGGGCCCAGAACAAAGCCTCATAAATCCCTGTCTTTCACAAAATATCCATTACATGCTTACCCTACACTTTGTATAGGCCAAGCCCATTGTAAACACTTCAGTAAGATTGTCACATTCAGTTCTCTGGACAGTCCAATGATAGGCATACACTTGTGATCCCCATGTTATGCATAAGGAAGCAGAACACAGCTTAAATAACATGCTCAAGTTCTGAGTTACACAGGCACAAAGGGCAATGAAGGTCTCAGGTGCCTGATGGCTAGATTCAGTGCCTCTGAGTCTCTTTATTTGGATGGGACTTACTCCATCAAAAAAGTGTCAGCAAGCAGACTTATCCCATGTCAATTATGATGGCCATCTGTGACCTATAAAAATGAAAGTGAACAATACAAGCAGATTGAAAAATATAAAATACTTGCCTCCTTGTCTCCTTATTTCAGCTTGAATAAAGACGGTTTAAAGGACAATAGTTTTATCTAAGAGGAAAAAAGTACAAATGTTAGTGAGGATGTGGAGAAATGACAATCTTGTACAATGCTGGTGGGAATGGAAAGTGGGTACAACAGTGATTCTTCAAAAACTTAAACACAGAATTACCGTACGGCCCAGCAGTTCCACTTGTGGCATGTACCCTAGAGTATTCAGAGCAGAGTCTTCAATAAATGATTCGTACATTGATATTCACAGCACTCCTCACAATAAACAAAAGGTGGGAACACTGCATGTCCAGAGACAGGTGAATGAATACACAAAAGGGGTCTGTACATGGACGCAAAGAAGGAAAATTCTGGCACATGCTACAACGTGGAGGAACCCCGAAGTCATAATGCTACGTGTAATGAACCAGTCTAGCTCCTTCCTAGCAAGCATGAGACCCAGAGTTGTTCAAACATCGTTACCACAACAAACAACAACAAAAAAAGAGAAAAACAGGGAGAAAGGTCTCTAGTGGTAAAGGAGTTGGGTAAAGTTTGATCAATGGGTGTTAAGTTACATTTAGATAGAAGGAAGAAGTTCTGGTGTGATATTTCACAGTGAGGTGACTACGGATAGCAATAATATGCTGTTATATTTTTAAATGCTACAAGAAATGATTTTGAAAGCTTTCAAAATACGAAATGAGCAATGTTTAGCCTAATTTAAGCATTACACAATATACATAGGTAACAAAACATTGCACAATACTACATTAATGTGCATATTTTTGCGTGTTAGTTAAAAAAAATTAAAGATCTCTCCACGCCGATATAGAGTGATCTCCCAGAATTTGTTGTTAAGTGAAAAAAAGCAAGGTGCCAAACAATATACATAGTATGAGAGCATTTTGTAAGAGATGGAATAAATGTGAACACCTTCCCCTTACATTTGCAAAAGAAAATGATGGAAAATAAACCAAAAAATTTAAAAGTTACCTATGATGAGAGAGAATAGAATGAGGCTATGAACAAAATTTAGTTTTCATTCTGAATAAGCCTGGTTTTAAATTTTGACTTTGAAATTATGTAACTATTTCACATATTCCAAAAGAAGTCTCTGTCAAAAAGGCACAGGCAAGTCCTAAAAGTAGAAAACAAGCTAAAACTTGCTTATCCGGTTGCTGAGGTAGCCAAAAAAGAAATGAATTGAACCAAATAGCTTTAGGATACAGTATTTTCACTACTTATATCTAATACTTTGTGAACTGGGAAGACGTTGGTTAATGAGAGGAGTAATGCAAAGAAGGTCGGAGGGAAAATACTAGTGAGTTGTACAAGATGTGTGGAGTAATAAGGATGGAAGGGGAGGCAGCTAAAGTAAATAGAGGGGTAATGAGAAAGAAGGAGGAGATAGAAAAGATCCAGTTGATGGTGTAGTAAGAAAGGACAAAGAGGGGAAGAAGCTCCCCCAAAGGATGGGGGAATAGAGAGAGAAGAAAAATAAAAGCTATATCTGTTCCAGTTGTGGAGAGAAAGTAGAGATGAGGAAGAGGACAGAAGGAGGGAACAGATATGGTTAAAACGAATATTAAAAGATGGGTATATGTGACTATATAAGTGAGTATATATAGTTGAATATATTTTGTGGATCATATATTATATTAGACTGCAAAAAAAGAAAGGCAGGAAAAAGAAGGACAAAAAAGAAAGCAATGATGAGAGAATATAAATACCCAAACAAACAAAACACAAAGATAAAAGAGTCAATATTTTGGGAAGATAAAAAGTAGGATGGCTCTAAATACCAGGATTACTAGTGATTTTTCTTTCCTTCTTTGCTTTAGGGTAAGTCTATCACGTTTTTCATTGGAGAAAAAGGTAGAGCAGACTGAGACACAAACACAGAAATGTACCAGTTAATCATTACCAAGAGTAATAAAACATGAGCATCATCCTACGCTATCTCCCTCTTCTTGTGCACTGGTCACTTCTAGTGGACAAATCCACGATATTCACAGCAGTGTTACTGACACCAGGAAAAAGGAAACTGGAGGCCATTAGCATGTGAATCGATGTGGAATGCTCAAAGAATGTCCTAAGTCAAAAATGGGGTTAACGGAATAGCTCAAGTGGTAGAGCACCTGCCTAGCAAGTGTGAGGCCCTGAGTTCAAACCCAATACGGTCAAAAAAATCAAAGACCCTTCTTTCACTTTTGCCGGGTGCCCTTGGTTCATGCGTGTAATCCTAGCTACTTGGGAGGCAAAGATCAAGAGGATCACAGTTAGAAGCCAGCTAAGGCAAATAGTTCACAAGACCCTATCTAGAAAGTACCCAACACTAAAAAGGGCTAGTGGAGTGGTTTAAGTGGTAGAGCACCCGCCTAGCAAGCATGAGGCCTTGAGTTCAAGCCCCAGTGCTGCCAAAAAATGTTTTAATAACAGGACATCCTCACTGTACATTGAGTAGGGAAAAGATACAAACGAATGCACAAACATGCATGTAGTTACATATGTCACTCTATGTATATGCGTGTAAGTGCATGGCTCTCGGTCTTGCTTTTAAAAATACACCACTGCCAAGCAGCATGAGAGTGCAGATCACACCACACAGAGCTAGCCTGGGGAAGATCCAAATTCGAAGTTCTAAATTCTAAGTACGGTTTCTATCGGATGCATCGTCACTTCTACACCATCGTAAAGTTGGAAGGACGGAGTTGAAGCAGCATAAATCAAACCATCTGGTTAGTTAGCCTTTCCTAGCTGAACCAAAATACCTGAGAGAACACCTTAAAGGAGGAATTATTTTATGTTGACTCGGAGGTTTTAGTCCACGGTCACTTAGTCCTATTGATTTGGGGACCTGGTGAGATAGAAGATCATGAGGGCAGGAGTGTGTGGCAGAGCTGCTCACCTCATGGCAGGCAGAAAGCAGGGAGAGAGACAGAGTCCAGGACAAGATACAGCCCCCAAAAAACATGCCCAGAGCACCACTTCCTCCAGCGAGGCCCCACTTTCTACAGTTTCCATCACCTCCCAAAATACTGTGACCCACTGGGGAACAACCCTCTAAAATGTGACCCTTTTGGAGGGACACTTCATACCCAAACCAAAACATGATCATAAATCGGAGACCATGTATCTGTACAGACAATGGAATATTATTCCAATTCACAGCCTTGAAAAAGAAGGAAATTCTGACATGAACTGCAACATGGAATGAACCTTGAGGTCATGATGCTGACTGAAATAAGCCAGTCACAAAAGCTCAAATACTTTGTGATTCCACTTATGAGGTCACTAGAGGAATCAAATCCACAGAGACAGAAAGTAGAATGGTGGTTTCTAAGGGCTAGGAGCAGGGAGGACTGGGAAGGTGGCATTTAATGGGGACAGCGTGCCATGGATAGTAGTGCATGCCTACAATCCCAGCTATGCAGGAAGCATAGGTAAGGAGGATTGAGGTCTGAGACTGGCCCAAGGAAAAGCATCATAAGACCCTATCTGAAAAACAGCAAAAGAAAAATGGGCTGGGGGCATGACTCAAGTGGTAGAGTACCTGCCTAGCAAGTGCAAGGCCCTGAGTTCAAATCAAATTACTTTCAAAAATAATATAGTAATAATAATAACAATGGGGATTGCGTTTATGTTGGGAAAGGTGGTAGTGTTCTGTGGATGGGTGGTGGTGGTGGTTGCCCAACAGTATGCATATACTTGATGCCACTTAACTGTACACTTAGAATTGATTAAATGGGTCAATATATTTACATAAGTATATCTTATCACAATACAAAGAAAATGCAACAAAAAGGACAGAGCCTCCACTAACCAGCAATAAAGTCTTCACATGAACCAGCAATGTGGCAGGAGGATGGTCACTTCTCTGGCCAGCACCCCTGATATGAAAACAACTCTTCTCAGGTGTCTTTCATGGCCCTTCACCACCAGCTTCGTGGTCCAAGCAGTTATGGGGCTGACTACCAGTACCCAGAACTCCCCCACCTTCTATTCTGTCAGAAGATTCCATTACCCACTGTCATTGCTTTCCACATTCTCAGGTGCTAGCTCATGAATGCCATGACAACAATATTTTGGGGGATTGACCTTGGCACTATCTTTGATTTCCTTTGGGTGCTGGAGTATGTTTCCTATGACCCACCAGAGCCTATGTTCGAGATCCATCTGACTGATTTCGTACTCGTCTGCTATCACTTTCTTTGTTGCAGTGCCAGAAGTAGTGTCTAATCCACATTGCTGGAGGTAATGACATTTTAGAAAAGGCAGTGGCCATGTATAAACACAGATTTCAGTATAAGTAACATTCACCTGGATGAGATTTAGTTGCGACTCTCTGACAACTAAGCCCCTAGGAAAGATATTGTTTCATGAGAAATGACCTCCTTCTCGTTGGGCCTTGAATTACAGAATTGTTGGAACATGGTTCACATGGGTAAGAGATTGGAACATGGAAGATGATCCCTAATTTGTGGGAAATTAGAATGCTAAGACTGGGATAGCTTCAAGCGGAGATTCTGAAAGAAACAAAACTGTCAAAAGCAAAGGATGTCTATATGTTACATAGAAGCACAAATTCCACTGGAATTCTGTGCTTGCAACATTTCCACGATAAGGAATTTATCGCAAACAAATGAGCAGAGATGCATACAAAGATATAAGTGCAAAGTAGATCCAGTGAGATTGTACCTTAGACAAAATGGGGAAAACTCCTCAAACCCACATAGAAAGTACATTCAGAAAACCACCGTATCTCCTTATAATAGAATCTTACACTGCAAGTAGACATTATGCTGAAGTATAACTAAGGAACATTTTCAATGCTGCACAGCAAAAAGCAGATTTCAAAAATGTGTCCTTGGTATAATCTTGTTCCTTACAAAACGTCAAAAGAAAAAAGGAGGAATGGAGGGACAAAAATGATGAAAGGGAGGAAAGAAAGGAAGGAGGAAGGGAGGAAAGAGAGGGAGGGAGGATGGAAGAAGGGGGAAGGGTAGAAGGAGAGAGAGAAGGGAGGAAGGAGAAAGGGATGGGAGAATGGAACAAGGAAAGGGAGGTATGGGGGAAGTAGGAGGGTGGAAGGAAGGAGGGAGGCTAGATGGAAGAAGCAACAGTTAGGAAAGAAGGAAGGGAGGAAGTCAGGGAAGAGAGGGAGAGAGGGAAAAAAGGAAGGGAGGAAATAATGTGTATGTGGTCTTCCATAGCAATAGAGACTTTGCAAACATTACTAAGGATCCTGAGATGGGAGACAAACCTAGATTTGCTGTACTGGGTTCGGGCCAGTACAGCAAAAGGGGTCATACAGAGGAAGGAAGAAGGGGAGGATTACTGGAGGAGATGAGGTGGCAAAGGCAGGGACAGAGATTTAAGATGTTAAGCTGCTGGCACTGTAGCTGGAGGAAGGGCCAGCCCCTAGAAGCTGGAATGGCAAGGAAATGAAGTTTTCAGAGCCTCTACTATGACTACTACAGCCTTGGTTTTAGCTCAGCGACATTGATTATAGATGTCTGGGATCCACGATGGTAAAGGTGCACAGGCGCACATCACCATATGCAGCCTACATTTATAGCAATTTGTTACAACAGCGAAAGGAAACTAATCTAGTGCCTATGTCTGGCTGTGAGATGACAAGCAATTTTATTTGTTCTTTATTGTCCTGTAATATGTTTATCTAGTTTTCTGAATTGGCAGCTGGTCATCTTTTAAAGAGATGGGAAGAACAACACAGTCATGTGAACTGACCTCCACTATCTAAACCACTGCCTAGCTTCAGGCATCCACTGGGGGTTTTGGAAGGTATCCCCCATGGAGAAGTGCGGACGATGCACTCACAGCTTGGACAGCACTCTCTGAGCCAAGAAAGGCTTCCAGCCTAACATTAACACACTGGTTCATGTCACAACAGCCCATCTTTAATTACAAGGAAGGACATAGTGGGCTCAGAGACACTAGGTCACTTGCTCATGGCCATGCAACTAGGAGATGACAGAGGTGGCTTTGCTGTGGGTAAGCTGGCTCTGGGGTTTTGAATGTTGTAGTGCCACTCTGTATTAGCAGACATTGCTGTGGCAGATGGAGCCCACTAACAGCCCCAAGTTCCTTAACTCTCCCTGTATCACACTCTCCAATATGTCTAAATAGCTACCTCTGCTGAGCAGGTGGCGCTTGTTCCCCCCCTTCATTTTGACTTTTGTCCATGTGACGTGCTTCAACCAATGGAAAGTCAGCAAGCAGGATGTGACCAAAGCCATGTGAAGTCTTCACGTATAGGCTGGCAGTCCCCAGGCATTAATTTACTGGGCATGAGTTTCTTTCTTTCTATTTTGGTGATGAAGATTGAACCAGGGCCTCCGTGTGCTCAGCATAAGAGCCTGCTTTCCTACCAAGCTACTGCCCCAGAAGAGTTTCTGATTTTCTGCTGAGCACCAGGACAGTTCTAATTGTTCATGTCCTATTAGACATAGGATAGAGCTGCCCCAGTGCTACTCACAGTAGATGCTATGTCTACCTCTATCTTTGCAAGGGTTCACAGAATCTATGTGACACTTTGTGCTTTGTCCTTTAGAAGTGTCTAAATGAAAGATTTACAAACCAAGAAATGGTTGAGTCTTCCATCTAGTAGTGAATTCCACGATTCAAAGTTCCTCCTATATATATTTAGAATTTAAAAGTGAGACAAATAAATGGATGTCAATGAACTTAAAAGACAGCTTTTTTGTGGTACTGGTAATTGAACTCAGAGCCTCATAGTTGCTGGGCAATTGCTCTACCACTTGAACAGTGCCTCCAGTCCAAAAACCAGTCTTTTAATATAACTTAATGACTTCCATTTGACCAAAGTGCAAATATATAATCTTTTATTATGGCAAAATATACATACCATAACTTTTACCATTTTAATCTTTTTTGCATACAGTACTGGGGTTTGAACTCAGGGCCTCACTCTTGCTAGGCAGGCGCTCTACCACTTGACTCACTCCACCAGACCTTTTTTGTGTGTGTTGGGTGTTTTCGAGACAGGGTCTCTCGAACTACTTGCCCAGGCTGGCTTTGAACTGCAATCCTCCTGATCTCTGCATCCCGAGTAGCTAGGATTACAGGTGTGGGCCACCAGCACCCAGCTGAAGTTAGATGTTTTTAATTGTCTCTAGCCACTGTCTGTCTAGACTTTTACTGGTACCCTTTTTTTACTGGCTTAACGAATTTTCTCAACTTTCCCTGCAGCCACATACTTGGGGTTTTATTTCTGGTTTATGGAGACAAAAGAATGTGGTGGGTATCTGAAATCCACCATCTTCCAAGTTCACAGTAATTAACTGGAGGATTTTATTGTGTTTTTATCTGTATATTTTGCATATGGGAAATATTTTATCATTTAAAGTCAGTTAAACAGCCTAAGTAACTAATTTAGCTAAACAAATTACAATGAATAAACAGAATGAACACCCTGCACCCTGTAAAAGTTATCATATCAAACAATTCAGGGAAAATACTTAAACACATTCAATAAGAAATGGCAGATTAAAAAATGATATGGGTGGCATACTTTATTTTTAAAATGTGTAGTTTCCTCTTTGCATCATAGCTATAAAAATGAAGATGGATTTCAGACTTTAACCTGCACCTGAGTATTGCCAAATAGATGACTTGTTTTTTCTCCTATGTATCAAGTTTATGATGAATAAGTGGTCATTTTATCAGAGAAAGAAACTAATAAATGATTTAAGTAACCTGTCAAAATAAATGAGCAACTGACAGCAGTGTTCAACTTCAGACCGCTCAAATTATTTTTGATACTCCTATTTCATGTGTTTCTCTGCCAGGTTGTGAAGACAATACTACTTTATAAATGCAGAGTAACTCCTTTTTGCAAGTACCATGTTCGATGTGTTTGTGCTTCTGTCCTGTGAACAAACGCAAGAATGCTTTATAAATGCATAGTAACCGAAACTGGTTTTGGTACCATTGTACTTGATGTGTTTATGACTGCCATCCTGTGAAAAAATGGAAGAATGCTTTATGACTGAAGAGTGATAAAATTCAGGTATGTTCTTCACATATTGATATATTATCTATAACTTTTTATTACTAAAAATTAATACATGCTCATTACATAAAATTTAGAGAATTCATAAAAGTAGAAAAAACTAGAAATAAACCAGGTATAATGGGGAACACCTGTAACTACACTTGGGAGGCAAGACAGAGTTACATACAGAGACTGACTCCAAAGGAAAAAAAATAGGAAAGTAAGTAATGAAGGAAGGAAGGGAGGGAGGGAATGAGAAAGAAAGGAAGAAAGGAAGAAAGGAAGGAAGGAAGGAAGAAAGGAAGGAAGGAAGGAAGAAAGAAAGGAAGAAAGAAAGAAAGAAAGAAAGAAAGAAAGAAAGAAAGAAAGAAAGAAAGAAAGAAAGAAAGAAAGAAAGAAAGAAAGAAAGAAAAGAAAAGAAAGAAAGAAAGAAAAGACCCATTTTAGCATTAACTCAAGATTCTGAGTTCCTGGGCAGGGGATGTAAACACTGGGGTGCAGTACTTCCCTCAGCAAAAAGCCAATTTCTCTGCTACTTGAGTGCTAATCTTGGACTTGGTTCTGATATTGATCTTGCTTTGTTTAATGATAGAAAAAGCCTCTTTATACAAATAGCTAGTAATTTACCCATGTTCATATAACCTGGTTGCTTTAAGTTTTCCTTTTTCTTTACATACAGTAAATGTGGTGAAAGTGTATAAATATTTGTACAGTGTAAATTGCAAACAAAGTTTTGCTCAATGGCTATATGCATTTATACTTCAAAAGATCTTGTCAAACAGTCCATCAGAAGGTCGCATCACTTTATACATTTCCAAACTGCATGAGTACTTGTTTCCTAGACCCCAGCCCACAGCAACACCAGGTGCCATTCAACTCTTTCATCTAACATTTGTCAGTTTTCAAGGTAGAAAATTTTATCTTATTATTGCAGTTCACATTTCTTTTATTATGAGTGAGATTGCTAATTTATGTTTCTTTGTACCCTGGGGACTACTTCAACTTTTTTCTATTGCGTTCATTTTTTCCCTACGTTCTTCTTCCTTTTATTATTTTTAACTTTTGATTTTGAGGTCTGCATAAATCAAGTAAATCAGCCCTTCCTCTTGTTGGTGCAAATATATTACACAAGTGCCATTTTGCAATTTTTTATTTGTGGCTTTTGTTTGCTTATTTTTGTTGTTTTTCTGTTAAACGAATTAAAATTACTGTGTAGTAAAATATATAAATTTCTTTTTTAAATACCTTTTAAATAACTGACAATAACCAAAGAACAATAGGGGGCTAGTGAAACGAAATGGCTGGCAGTGGGCAAAGATGAAGACTCCAAGGTGGGCTGCAGCTGGAGAAGGCAAAGTAAACTCTCAGCAGGTTTGGTCATCCTGTGGGATGCCAACGTGGTCGCCAAAATGGATAGATGTCAGAGATGTGATGAGAATTTAATGGAGCCCAAAAGGCACTCAATACCATGGTCAGGAGGCAGGAAAGTAGCAGGCAAGATGGTGGATTAGAAGTGTCCACCTTGTTGACTCCCTCAATGTGAATGATCAGGTACCTCAGGAGAGACTGTATTCTGAATTGAGAAATGGAGGAAGAACTTTGGGGATCCCGAAAGAGATGGCAGGGCAGCTGAAAAGCACAGAAAAGCAAATGCAACAGAGAAAATCAGCAGTTACAAGGCCAAGCACAGCTCCCCAGGAGAAACTGAACATGAGAACAAGGTAAGCCAAAGGGCCCTGATAACAGACTTGCAATTCTAGCTGCAAGCCTGCAAGCCCTAAATCCAGTGCAGAAATTTGATGGGATATATCATTCTGGTGTACGGCACTCTGCATAAATAAATTTTAAGGTGGCAGTTGTGCCCAGCAATCATAAGCTAGAGTTGGAGCTCCCTGTCCATCCTCACTCACTCACTGGTGCTACAGAGGGGAGTCTACTTAGTGAGATCTTAAGACAAGCCTCCAGCTTGAGGGCCCATTTGGCACAGTTGGGGGCAGAGGTCAAGCTTCCTGCCACACAAAACCTTGGACAGAGCAGGTAACCCAAACAACCTGAGCCTCCACATGCCAAAAGCTGATCCACTTGCATCAAAAGAGCCCCCAAGTTCCTGATCAGTAGTGCCTCCTCCCCACCCACTGAGGCTGCTTCACCCGCTGGAGCAGTCCTTGTGTAGAGGTAGGAGACCCCACTCACTGAGAAAAGCCACTGTGCTGAGAAGTATGACTGTTCACTCCCCAAGCAGCCTCTCTGGCAGAGTTAGATGCCCCCCCCATGAGAATTGTCGAGGAACTGGAAAGCTCCAAGGATTTGGACCTGCATTCCTAGAGGAGCTCTGCCAATCAGGGGTCACAGCCCTAGCTGCCCAACTCCACTGAAGCTGCGAATACAGCACCCACAGCTGACCATCATGCCCAGGTTGCACCTGGAGGGGAATTGCTGCAGGCCCAAATGAAGAGGGGGAGCTACAGATGTAGCTCTGAGGGCCAAAGTCTGGAGGAAAATGCTGGACAGCCATGAGGCACTACCCTGTGCCACACTTCTCCTCGGCAAGAATGTAGACTGCTTTGTTTTGTTTGTATGTATTTGTTTTTGTTTCCCCCTCTTTTCCAATCCATTCTATGCTTCTCTGTAAGAATTCCACAGTGCTCCCTCACACTACTATTTCCTACACCTTCTCCTCTCTTTCCCTACCTTTCTTCTTTCCCCTATCCCCATTCCTCCTATCACTCAGATTTAATGTCTATACCTTTAACCATTGTTAAGTTCCCAGTCTGTGCCCTAGATAGATGTATATATGTAGATGTATATATACATACATATAACGTATTATATATAGATGTATATATATATATGCATATAATGAATGTAATTTGGGGACTGTTTGGGAGGACAAGTGGGAGGGGAAGAGGGCAGGAGAGTAATGAGGGGTGAACAGTATCTGAGGACATTGAGTCTTTGTATGACAATGGATCATGAATCCCACTAAAAATTGTTTAATTTAGTGGTGAGTGGGATGGGGAAAAGAAAGTAGTTGAGGGGTTACTGTGATCAAAGTACGGTATACTCATGCATGAAATACCAGAGTGAAAATATTTTGTATAATTAATATACACTAACAAAAATGAAAAAGTCTGGGGAGTAGATTAACCCCGCTTGATGATGGATTTCTGGAAGTGGGTGGGCGAGTTGACTGGACATTGGGCTGTTGCAGTGATGGTGAGAAAGAGTCTTTTCTTGGCTTCAAGTCTGTCAACAATTCTTTCCCTGAAAATGAAAAATTACGATGGGAGGGGGCGGAGTGGGTGGTAAGGGAGGGGGTGGGGGCAGGGGGGGAGAAATGACCCAAGCATTGTATGCACATATGAATAATAAAACAATAAAAATTTTAAAAAATTACGATGGGCTGGGGGTGTAGCTCAGTGGTACAGCGCTTGCCTGGCATGCGTGAGGTTCTAGGTGTGATCCCCAGCACGAAAAAAGAAAAAAGATTATGCTAACGAATACTATGGAATAAGTCACAAGATAGGTTTAGGAGGTGCTGGGTTTTAGATGAACGTGGCTTTCGGCATCTTCATGGAGTGATCCCCTGCCCCGCACTGCAGCACCTGTCTCATGAAGGATGAACGCACTGTGAGCAAGTGGAACACGCAAATCAAACATGCACCGAGGACAGTTCTAATGTGGGGAAAGATTAACTATTTCTGTTTTCTGAAAAGAGTTATTTTGTATTTTGTTTTCTATTAAAATGTATTTAGTTTCAAAAAAGAATATGTGGCATATTTACACAATGAAGTATTATTCAACCATAAAAAAGAATGAAATTATGTGATTTGCAGAAAAAGGGATGGGACTGGAGAATATTGTGTTAGGCAAAATACGCCAGGCTCAGAAAGAAATTATTGCATGTTCTCTCTCACATGCACCATAAAGGCCATATATATATAGATATAATGAATGTAATTTGGGGACTGTTTGGGAGGACAAGTAGGAGAGGAAGAGGGCAGAAGAATAATGAGGGGTGAACAATATCTGAGGACATTGAGTCTTTGTATGACGATGAGTCTTTTTGTATGACGATGTCATAATGAATAGCACTAAACACTGTTTGAAATCGGGGCGAAGGACTGGGAAAAGAAAGAGCAATAGAGGGGGTTTATCTTCAAAGTACAATATACTCATGTAAGAAATACCATGGTGAAACCCATTTGTACAATTAATATGCACTAATAAAAAATGAGAAGCAAAAATACAGCAATGTTAACAAAACTTTAAAACTTTGGCCAACGCATGGAACATGACAAAGTAAATAAAAATGACCTGCAGTTTCATGGTGGCTAATATTGTACCTTTCCCACCCATCATTACGACTCACACACCAGTACACATCTCCCTAGGCATTGCAACACGTTCACCAGTGAGGGATCAATATTTGTTTACAGCGGTTTTCCTTGGATAGGAAGTTTACACACAAGGAATGATGCCACTCTCTCTTTGTGCTATTTTCAGTAGTGTATACGAGGGTATAAGAGGTGCTTAGAAACTGCTTTTCTTAAACACCACTGGCTCCTGAGGCAAAAGCAGGACAAAAACTTGGCATTCCAGCCAGCATTTTCCATCTCTCTCCTGAGAGAGACTCCGAGTCCCTCTCCTGCAATCGCCTTAGGTTCCAGGAAGGACAGAACTGATCAATAACATCTATATGAAAAGGGACCAAAATTACCCCTGGGGAAATGAATTACGGAGACTCACAGGACACATCACCCCCCAAATGAGGACAATTGCATAGACTGATGAGGCCGCACCTGGAGCAGGAGTAATCATCTCACAGGAACCAGACTGCTCCCTTCAAGTGATGACAGTGATAACTTCTCAGGAAGCCCTGGCAGAACCAGAACTGAGACAAAGATCAACCAGGACACACTTGACCTGGGACTGTTTAATTATGCACGTGTAGTGTCCTCTACCTTAAATCTTCCTCCACTTACACCTAAAGCTCATGCCTGTACCCCGAAGATGGGCTGAAGGGCTTTCTTTGCCTCTTCCCCCAGCATGCCCATCCCATGTAATAAATCTCCCTTCTCTTTGTTTGTCTCTTTATTTGACATACTGTGGTGTGTGCCCAGACCTGGCATACGAGACCCCTGGAGTTGGGCCTCTGCGCTAGAAAAACCGTTACAATTATACCCAGTAATGTGTCTCATTGTCCCATCTCCATGCTTGCATATACGTTATTGAGACAGTGTGCACTAGGCGACCTCCAGTTCGAGATCCTCCTGCCTCTGCCTCCTGAGTACTGGGAACAGGAGGTTACTGGACCAAACTCTCCTTCAGTTATCTGGCTTCCACAGGCCACATGCTTCCTATACACATTGGGCTGGGGCTGGGGATGAAGCTCAGTGGTAGAGCACTTGCCTGGTATGCAAGAGGTCCTGGGTTCTTCCCAGGACTAGAAAAAAAAGGACAAAAACCAACAAGATGACAAGCAATGGCTGCAGAGGGGAATCCACAAAAGTCAAAACTTGCTGGCCTAGAAGCATAAGACGCAGCAGTGCTGAGGTGTGAGGAAATAGTTCACTCGCTGCTGGTTCCGTTGTAACCTGGAGGATCTGGGGAGTGCAATTTGGTGATTTCTAGGGGAATTAAGGAGACTCACCATTGTCAATCAGCAACACCTCCTCTAGAATCCCCACCTCCTCCTTCCGTTCTTCTTGGCTGGAACTTCTCCTAGCACCATCCATCCATCCATCCACCTGCCCATCACAGGAGCTCTGATGTCCAATGATGGGAAACCATGAGAGTTCATCTCAAGGGGAGTGTGTTAATAAATTATGTTATACTGATAAATTATATCTCGGAACAATCAAAATTAGCTTGGAGTATACCAGCACGAGGAATTCTCCAGTTAAGTGAGTAAATGATACGCATGCAATTATATTTATGAGTAGAATTTTAAAACTCAGAACAACATTATTTATGGAATATCATTTTGCAGTTAAAGTCTAAGATCAAGGATAGAAAATATGCACAATAATTCCAGAACAAACACTCCTTTGGGGATGGAAGAACAGGACTAGTCTCCACAGCAGAACTCTTCAACTGAATCCTGTAAACCATTATTTCTTTAAAGTATGTGGATCAAAGATACTAAGAACTTAATATGTATCAAATTTCCATAGTGAGTAATTGGGTGATTGTACTTTTTGTAGTACTAGGGATTAGAACTCATGGCCTTGTTCTTGCTAGGCAGGTGTTCTACCAATTGAGCCACTCCATCAGCCCTGTATTTTTTTGCATATGGGAAATATAACTTAAGAATCAGTCTGAACAACTTTAAACAAGCCAAACAAGGTACAATGAATCCAGAGGATGTACACTTTGTACCCTTTAAAAGCCACCATATCAAGACACATCTGATGTGAAAGGGTAGATTAGAAAACAATGATATGTAGGGTATCTTGTTTTAAAAATATGTAAGTTCCTCCTTGTATCATCTGTCTATAGAGATAAAGACAAATGACACTGCGAAGCTGACTGGCCTGCGTATTGCCTGGTCCCTGACTCGTGTTTCTCTCTCATTTTCCAAGTTTACGATGAATGTATGGTGATTTTATCAGAAGAAAACAATCTAATGTACAATTTCTTAGAATAAGTAACATGTAAAAAATAAAATAAGCAATTAACAGCTGGATTCAGCTTCAGACCAGATATTCAGAAGTTATTTTTGCTAGCTGTGTGTTTGATGTGTTTCTGCCGCCATCTGGTAGACAGTGGAAGACTACTTCATGACTGAAGAGTGACAAAATCCACACGTGTTCTTTATAATTCATAAAGGAAATTTAGAGAATTCTTTAAAGTAGCAAGAAATTAAAAATAAACCGAGAATAACAGTGACCACCAGTAACCCTAACACGTGGGAAGCTAAGGCAACAGGGTCAATCTGACTCAAACAAAAAAAAAGGAAAGAAGGAAATTTGGGGAGGGAAGAGGGAGGGAATGAGGGAAGAAAGGAGGAAGGAAGGAAAGAAGGGAGGGAAAGAAGGAGGAAGAAAAGGATGGGAAGAGAGAAAGATGACACCCATAATTTCACTTTAGCATTAACTCAACATTCTGAGTTCCTGGGCAGGTGACGTAAACATTGGGGTGCAGTACTTCTCTCGGTATAAAGTCAGTTTTTCTGCTATTTGAGTGCTAACCTTGACTTGGTTCTGATTCGTTATCCTTTTTTTAATTATTCATATGTACATACAATATTTGGGTCATTTATCCCCCTTCCCCCGCCCCCTCCCTTACCCCCTTTACCCCCCCCCCGCTACCAGGCAGAAACTATTTTGCCCTTATCTCTAATTTTTTTGAAGAGAGAGTATAAGCAATAATAGGAAGGAACAAGGGTTTTTGCTAGTTGAGATAAGGATAGCTGTATAGGGAGTTGACTTGCATTGATTTCCTGTACATGTGTATTACCTTCTAAATTAATTCTTCACGAATTAACCTTTTCTCTAGTTCCTGGTTCCCTTCTCCTATTTGCCTCAGTTGCTTTTAAGGTATCTGCTTTAGTTTCTCTGCGTTGAGGGCAACAAATGCCATCTAGATTTTTAGGTGTCTTACCTATCCTAATACCTCCCTTGCGTGCTCTCGCTTTATCATGTGCTCAAAGTCCAATCCCATTGTTGTGTTTGCCCTTGATCTAATGTCCACATATGAGGGAGAACATACGATTTTTGGTCTTTTGGGCCAGCCTAACCTCACTCAGAATGATGTTCTCCAATTCCATCCATTTACCGGTGAATGATAACATTTCGTTCTTCATGGCTGCATAGAATTCCATTGTGTATAGATACCACATTTTTTTGATCCATTCATCAGTGGTGCGGCATCTTGGCTGTTTCCATAACCTGGCTATTGTGAATAGTGCAGCAATAAACATGGGTGTGCAGGTGCCTCTGGAGTAACCTGAGTCACAGTCTTTTGGGTATATCCCCAAGAGTGGTATTGCTGGATCATATGGTAGATCAATGTTTAGATTTTCAAGTAGCCTCCAAATTTTTTTCCAGAGTGGTTGTACTAGTTTACATTCCCACCAGCAGTGTAAGAGGGTTCTTTTTTCCCCACATCCTCGCCAACACCTGTTGTTAGTGGTGTTGCTAATGATGGCTATTCTAACAGGGGTGAGGTGGAATCTTAGTGTGGTTTTAATTTGCATTTCCTTTATTGCTAGAGATGGTGAGCATTTTTTCATGTGTTTTTTGGCCATTTGATGTTCTGCTTTTGAGAAAATTCTGTTTAGTTCACTTGCCCATTTCTTTATTGGTTCATTAATTTTGGGAGAATTTAGTTTTTTGAGTTCCCTGTATATTCTGGTTATCAGTCCTTTGATGTGTAGCTGGCAAATATTTCTCCCACTCTGTGGGTGGTCTCTTCAGCTTAGAGACCATTTCTTTTGTTGAGCAGAAGCTTTTTAGTTTTATGAAGTCCCATGTATCTATGCTATCTCTTAGTTGCTGTGCTGCTGGGGTTCCATTGAGAAAGTTCTTGCCTATACCTATTAGTTCCAAAGTATTTCCTACTCTTTCCTGTATCAACTTTAGAGTTTGGGGTCTGATATTAAGGTCCTTGATCCATTTTGAGTTAATACTGGTATAAGGTGATAAACATGGATTTAGGTTCAGGTTTTTGCAGCCTGCTAACCAGTTTTCCAAGCAGTTTTTGTTGAAGAGGCTGTCTTTTCTCCATCATATATTTGTAGTGCCTTTGTCAAAGAAAAGTTGGTTACAGTTGTGTGGCTTCATATCTGGGTCCTCTATTCTGTACCACTAGTCTTTGTGCCAGTACCATGCTGTTTTTATTGTTATTGCTTTGTAATATAGTTTGAAGTTGGGTATTGTGATACCTCCAGCATTGTTCTTTTGACTGAGTATTGCCTTGGCTATTCGTGACCTCTCATGTGTCCATATAAATTTAACAGTAGATTTTTCAATCTCTTTAATGAATGTCATTGGGATTTTGATGGGAATTGCATTAAACATGTAGATTACTTTTGGGAGTATAGACATTTTTACTATGTTGATTCTACCAATCCAATGAGCATTGGACATCTCTCCACTTTCTATGTCTTCCTCAGTCTCTTTCTTCAGAAATTTATACTTTTCCTTGTAGAGATCATTCACATCCTTTGTTAAGTTTACACCTAGGTATTTGATTTTTTTTTGAGACTATTGCAAATGGAATTGTTTTCATACATTATTTCTCAGTTTGTTCATTATTTGTGTTTAGAAATGCTAATGATTTTTCTGTGTTGATTTTATATCCTGCTACCTTGCTATAGCTATTGATGGTGTCTAGGAGCTTCTGAGTAGAGTTTTTTGGGTCTTTAACGTATAGGATCATATCGTCTGCAAATAGGGATATTTTGACAGTTTCTTTACCTACTTGTATTCCTTTTATTCCTTCTTCTTGCCTAATTGCTCTGGCTAGGAATTCCAGTACTATGTTGAATAGGAGTGGAGATGGTGGGCATCCTTGTCTCGTTCTTGATTTTTGGGATAAGTGTAATACTGGCTTCATAAAATGTGTTTGGCAGTTTTCCTTCGCTTTCTATTTCGTGGAACAGTTTAAGGAGGGTTAGTATCAGTTCTTCTTTAAAGGTCTGATAGAATTCAGCAGAGAACCCATCAGTTCCTGGACTTTTCTTTTTGGGGAGACTCTTGATTGCTGCTTCAATTTCATTTTGTGTTATAGATCTATTCAGGTGATTCATTTCCTCTTGGTTCAGTTTTGGATGATCATATGTATCTAGAAATCTGTCCATTTCTTTTAGATTTTCAAATTTATTTGAATATAGTTTCTCAAAGTAGTCTCTGATGATTTCCTGGACTTCCATGATGTTTGTTGTTATCTCCCCTTTTGCATTCCTAATTCTACTAATTGGGGTTTTTTCTCTCCTCATTTTAGTCAGGTTTGCCAGGGGTCTATCGATCTTGTTTATTTTTTCAAAGAACCAACTTTTTGTTTCATTAATTCTTTGTATGGTTTTTTTGGTTTCTATTTCATTGATTTCAGCTCTTATTTTTATTATTTCTCTCCTTCTATTTGTTTTGAAATTTGCTTGTTCTTGTTTTTCTAGGAGTTTGAGATGTATCATTAGGTCATGGATTTGGGATCTTTCAATCTTTTTAATATATGCACTCATGGCTATAAACTTTCCTCTCAGGACTGCCTTAGCTGTGTCCCATAGGTTCCGGTAGGTTGTGTTTTCATTTTCATTGACTTCCAAGAACTTTTTAATTTTCTCTTTTATTTCATTGATGATCCATTCTTCATTAAGTAATGAGTTATTTAGTTTCCAGCTGTTTGCATGCTTTTTGTCTTTACTTTTGTTGTTGAGTTCTACTTTTACTGCATTGTGATCAGATAGTATGCACGGTATAATTTCTGTTTTCTTATATTTGGTGAGGCTTGCTTTGTGCCCTAGGATATGATCTATTTTGGAGAAGGTTCCATGGGCTGCTGAGAAGAATGTATATTGTGTAGAGGTTGGA